>NC_133162.1:65104852-65405000 GCF_040802235.1 Manis javanica
GACGTCAAGCCTTTATCGGATCTGTCATTTTCAAATATATTCTCCCATACTGTAGGGTTCCTTTTTGTTCTATTGATGGTGTCTTTCACTGTACAGAAGCTTTTCAGCTTAATGTAGTCCCACTTGCTCATTTTTGCTGTTGTTTTCCTTGCCCGGGGAGATATGTTCAAGAAGAGATCACTCATGTTTATGTCTAAGAGGTTTTTGCCTATGTTTTTTTCCAAGAGTTTAATGGTTTCATGCCTTACATTCAGGTCTTTGATCCATTTTGAGTTTACCTTTGTATATGGGGTTAGACAATGGTCCAGTTTCATTCTCCTACATGTAGCTGTCCAGTTTTGCCAGCACCATCTGTTGAAGAGACTGTCATTTTGCCATTGTATGTCCATGGCTCCTTTATCAAATATTAATTGACCATATATGTTTGGGTTAATTTCTGGGGTCTCTAATCTGTTCCACTGGTCTGTGGCTCTGTTCTTGTGCCAGTACCAAATTGTCTTGATTACTATGGCTTTGTAGTAGAGCTTGAAGTTGGGGAGTGAGATCCCCCTACTTTATTCTTCTTTTTCAGGATTGCTTTGGCTATTCGGGGTCTTTGGTGTTTCCATATGAATTTTTGAATTATTTGTTCCAATTCATTGAAGAATGTTGCTGGTAATTTGAGAGGGATTGCATCAAATCTGTATATTGCTTTGGGCAGGATGGCCATTTTGACGATATTAATTCTTCCTAGCCATGGGCATGGGATGAGTTTCCATTTATTAGTGTCCCCTTTAATTTCTCTTAAGAGTGACTTGTAGTTTTCAGAGTATAAGTCTTTCACTTCCTTGGTTAGGTTTATTCCTAGGTATTTTATTCTTTTTGATGCAATGGTGAATGGAATTGTTTTCCTGATTTCTCTTTCTATTGATTCGTTGTTAGTGTATAGGAAAGCTACAGATTTCTGTGTGTTAATTTTGTATCCTGCAACTTTGCTGTATTCCGATATCAGTTCTAGTAGTTTTGGAGTGGAGTCTTTAGGGTTTTTTATGTACAGTATCATATCATCTGCAAATAGTGACAGTTTAACTTCTTCTTTACCAATCTGGATTCCTTGTATTTCTTTGTTTTGTCTGATTGCCGTGGCTAGGACCTCCAGTACTATGTTAAATAACAGTGGGGAGAGTGGGCATCCCTGTCTGGTTCCCGATCTCAGTGGAAATGCTTTCAGCTTCTAGCTGTTCAGTATAATGCTGGCTGTGGGTTTATCATATATGGCCTTTATTATGTTGAGGTACTTGCCCTCTATTCCCATTTTGCTGAGAGTTTTTATCATGAATGGATGTTGAATTTTGTCAAATGCTTTTTCAGCATCTATGGAGATGATCATGTGGTTTTTGTCTTTCTTTTTGTTGATGTGGTGGATGATGTTGATGGATTTTCGAATGTTGTACCATCCTTGCATCCCTGGGATGAACCCCACTTGGTCATGGTGTATGATCCTTTTGATATACTGTTGAATTCTGTTTGCTAATATTTTATTGAGTATTTTTGCATCTACATTCATCAGGGATATTGGTCTGTAATTTTCTTTTTTGGTGGGGTCTTTTCCTGGTTTTGGTATTAGGGTGATGTTGGCTTCATAGAATGAGTTTGGGAGTATTCCCTCTTCTTCTATTTTGTGGAACACTTTAAGGAGAATGGGTATTATGTCTTCTCTGTGTGTCTGATAAAATTCCGAGGTAAATCCGTCCGGCCCCGGGGTTTTGTTCTTGGGTAGTTTTTTGATTACTGTTTCAGTTTCTTTGCTTGTAATTGGTTTGTTTAACTTTTGTGTTTCTTCCTTGGTCAGTCTTGGGAGGTTGTATTTTTCTAGGAAGTTGTCCATTTCTTCTAGGTTTTCCAGCTTGTTGGCATATAGGTTTTCATAGTAGTCTTTAATAATTCTTTGTATTTCTGTGGAGTCTGTCGTGATTTTTCCATTCTCATCTCTGATTATGTTGATTTGTGTTGACTCTCTTTTTCTCTTAATAAGTTGGGCTAGAGGCTTATCTATTTTGTTTATTTTCTCAAAGAACCAGCTCTTGGTTTCGTTGATTTTTGCTATTGTTTTATTCTTCTCAATTTTGTTTATTTCTTCTCTGATCTTTATTATGTCCCTCCTTCTACTGACTTTAGGCCTCATTTGTTCTTCTTTTTCCAGTTTTAATAATTGTGATGTTAGACTATTCATTTGGGATTGTTCTTCCTTCTTCAAGTGTGCCTGGATTGCTATATACTTTCCTCTTAAGACTGCTTTCGCTGCATCCCACAGAAGTTGGGGCTTAGTGTTGTTGTTGTCATTTGTTTCTATATATTCCTTGATCTCTATTTTGATTTGTTCATTGATCCATTGATTATTTAGTAGCATGTTGTTAAGCCTCCATGTGTTTGTGAGCCTTTTTGTTTTCTTTGTAGAATTTATTTCTACTTTCATACCTTTGTGGTCTGAAAAATTGGTTGGTAGAATTTCAATATTGTGGAATTTACTGAGGCTCTTTTTGTGAGCTAGTATGTGGTCTATTCTGGAGAATGTTCCATGTGCACTTGAGAAGAATGTATATCCTGTTGCTTTTGGATGTAGAGTTCTATAGATGTCTATTAGGTCCATCTGTTCTAGTGTGTTGTTCAGTGCCTGTGTGTCTTTACTTATTTTCTGCCCAGTGGATCTATCCTTTGGGGTGAGTGGTGTGTTGAAGTCTCCTACAATGAATGCATTGCAGTCTATTTCCCTCTTTAGTTCTGTTAGTATTTGCTTCACATATGCTGGTGCTCCTGTATTGGGTGCATACATATTTAGAATGGTTATATTCTCTTGTTGGACTGAGCCCTTTATCATTATGTAGTGGCCTTCTTTATCTCTTGTTACTTTCTTTGTTTTGAAGTCTATTTTGTCTGATATTAGTACTGCAACCCCTGCTTTCTTCTCACTTTTGTTTGCCTGAAATATGTTTTTCCATCCCTTGACTTTTAGTCTATGCTTATCTTTGGGTTTAAGGTGAGTTTCTTGTAAGCAGCATATAGATGGGTCTTGCTTCTTTATCCATTCTATTACTCTATGTCTTTTGATTGATGCATTTAGTCCATTTACATTTAGGGTGACTATTGAGAGATATGTACTTATTGCCATTTCAGGCTTTAGATTCGTGGTTACCAAAGGTTCAAGGTTAGCTTCTTTAGTATCTTACTGCCTAACTTAGCTCGCTTATTGAGCTGTTATATACACTGTCTGGAGATTCTTTTCTTCTCTCCCTTCTTATTCCTCCTCCTCCATTCTTCATATGTTGTGTGTTTTGTTCTGTGCTCTTTTTAGGGGTGCTCCCATCTAGAGCAGTCCCTGTAGGATACCCTGTAGAGGTGGTTTGTGGGAAGCAAATTCCCTCAGCTTTTTCTTGTCTGGGAATTGTTTAATCCCACCATCATATTTAAATGATAGTCGTGCTGGATACAGTATCCTTGGTTCAAGGCCCTTCTGTTTCATTGCATTAAGTATATCATGCCATTCTCTTCTGGCCTGTAGGGTTTCTGTTGAGAAGTCTGATGTTAGCCTGATTGGTTTTCCTTTATAGGTGACCTTTTTCTCTCTAGCTGCCTTTAAAACTCTTTCTTGTCCTTGATCCTTGCCATTTTAATTACTATGTGTCTTGGTGTTGTCCTCCTTGGATCCTTTCTGTTGGGGGTTCTGTGTAATTCCATGGTCTGTTCGATTATTTCCTCCCCCAGTTTGGGGAAGTTTTCAGCAATTATTTCTTCAAAGACACTTTCTATCCCTTTTCCTCTTTCTTCCTCTTCTGGTATCCCTATAATACGAATGTTATTCCTTTTGTATTGGTCACATATTTCTCTTAGTGTTGTTTCATTCCTGGAGATCCTTTTATCTCTCTCTATGTCAGCTTCTATATGTTCCTGTTCTCTGGCTTCTATTCCTTCAATGGCCTCTTGCATCTTATCCATTCTGCTTATAAATCCTTCCAGGGATTGTTTCACTTCTGTGATCTCTTTCCTGACATCTGTGATCTCCTTCCGGACTTCATCCCACTGCTCTTGCATTTTTCTCTGCATCTCATCCCACTGCTCTTGCATTTTCTCTGCATCTCATCCCATTGCTCTTGCATTTTTCTCTGCATCTCTGTCAGCATGTTCATGATTTTTATTTTGAATTCTTTTTCAGGAGGACTAGTTAGGTCTGTCTCCTTCTCAGGTGTTGTCTCTGTGATCTTTGTCTGCCTGTAGTTTTGCCTTTTCATGGTGATAGAGATAGTTTGCAGAGCTGGTACAAGTGACCGCTGGAAGAGCTTCCCTTCTTGTTGGTTTGTAGCCTTTTCCTGGGAGAATAGCGACCTCTAGTTGCTTGTGCTGGGCAGCTGTGTGCAGACAGGGCTTCTGCTTCCTGCCCAGTTGCTTTGGGGTTTATCTCCGCTGTTGCTGTGGGCTTGGCCTGACTGGGGCTGTTCCTCCAAAATGGTGGAGCCCCGTTGGAGGGGGAGCAGCCAGGAGGCTATTTATCTCCGCAAGGGGCCTCTGTGCTCCCTGCTGCCCAGGGGGTTAGAGTGCCCAGAGATCCCCAGATTCCCTGCCTCTGGTCTAAGTGACCTGTCCTGCCCCTTTAAGACTTCCAAAAAGCACTCTCCAAACCAAAACAACAACAGCAACAATGAGAGAGGGAACAGAAAGAAAGAAAAAAAAAAAAAAGGAAAAAACAAGCGATTTTTTTTTTTTGTTGTTGTTCTCAGGTGCCGGTCCCAGGCACCCGCTCACTGGTCCTGCTGCCCTGTCTCCCTAGCACCAGGGTCCCTGTCCTTTCAAGGCTTCCAAAAAGCACCCACCCACCGGTCCCGCATGGAAGGAACGCTCGATATTCTTTGTCCTCAGGCACTGGTCCCAGGCACCCGCTCACCAGTCCCGCCGCCCTGCCTCCCTAGCACTGGGGTCCCTGTCCCTTCAAGGCTTCCAAAAAGCACTCGCCAAAAAGAGAGAAAAAAAGGGGAAAAACGCGCGATTTCTTCCGTCCTCAGGTGCCGGTCTCAGGCACCCACCCACCGGTCCCACAGGGAAAAACGCGGGATATTCTTTGTCCTCAGGTGCCGGTCCCAGGCACCCGCTCACCAGTCCCGCCGCCCTGCCTTCCTAGCACCGGGGTCCCTGTCCCTTTTAGGCTTCCAAAAAGCACTCGCAGAAAAGAGAAAAAAAAAAGGGGAAAAACGCGCGATATCCTCTGTCCTCAAGTGCCGGTCTCAGGCACCCGCCCACCGGTCCCGCAGGGAAAAACGTGGGATATTCTTTGTCCTCAGGCGCCGATCCCAGGCACCCGCTCACCAGTCCCGCCACCCTGCCTCCCTAGCACTGGGGTCCCCGTCCCTTCAAGGCTTCCAAAAAGCGCTTGCCAAAAAGAGAAAAAAAAAAAAAAAAAAAAGGGGAAAAACGCGCGACCTCCTCCGTCCTCAGGCACCGGTCTCAGGCACCCGCCCGCCGGTCCCGCAGGGAGAAACGCGGGATATTCTTTATCCTCCGGCGCCGTTCCCAGGCACCTCCTCACCGGTCCCGCCACCCTGCCTCCCCAGCAACGGGGGCCCGTCCCTCTAAGGCTTCCAAAAAGCGCTCGCCAAAAAAAAAAAACCGCCCCGGTTTCTCTCCACCCGCCGGGAGCCGGGGGGAGGGGCGCTCGGGTCCCGCCAGGCCGGGGCTTGTATCTTACCCCCTTCGCAAGGCACTGGTTCCTTGCAGGTGTGGATGTGGTCTGGATGTTGTCCTGTGTCCTGTGGTCTCTATTTTAGGAAGATTTTTCTTTGTTATATTTTCATAGCTCTATGTGTTTTTGGGAGGAGATTTCCACTGCTCTACTCACACCGCCATCCTGGGTCCGTCTCCTGAAGTAACTTTTTTCTGATATTAATATACCTACTTCTTTTGATTAATGCTCATATACCATATATCTTTCTATCCTTTTATTTTTAATGTATAGGTATCAATATATTTGAATTCAGTTTTTTGTAAACAACACATATATGGGTCTTGTCCTCTGTATCCATTCTGCCAATAAGTGTGTTTTAATTGGTGTATTTAACACCGTTTTCATTTAATGTAATTGTTGATATATTTGGATGTAAGTCTACCATTTTGCTTTCTGTTGGTTTTCTTTTTTTCATTTTTCCCTTCATTCTGTTTTTCCTTTCTTGCCTTCTTTTGGAAGATTTGAGCTATTTTTAGTATCCCACAGTATCTATTGTGTTTTGGACTATATGTATTTGTAAAAAAAGATTTAATGGTTGTTCTTGGGATTAAGTTATAACTATTTTATTTTCCATAATCTATTTAGAATCAATATATTTTACCACTTCATGTGGAGTGTAGAAATTTTACTATCATTTAGATCTTTTACCCTCTCTTTATGTTGTAGATGTCTTATGAATTGCATTTGCATACACTGAAAATCCTATGAGACATTGTTATCATTTTTGCTTTCAAATGTGAAGTGTTTTTCTAAGGAACTCAAGAGATATCTACCATTTCTATTTTTCCTCCTGTATTCTGATGTTCCAAGTTCCTTTGTGGTATGTTTTCCCTTCTGTCTAGAAACTTCCTTTAGTAATTTTTTAGCACAGGTCTGCTGGAAATGAATTCTCTGTTTTCCTTCCCTAAGAATACATTTATTTCTTTATAAAGAATATTTTTACTGGATTTTGAAATCTGGGTTCAGAGGGTTGTTTCATTTTTCAGCAATTTAAGTTATTCCACTTCATTATATCCTTCATAGTTTCTGATGAGAAATCTACAGTCATTTGAATTTTTGTTCCCTCATAAGTAATCGTTTTTTTCTGCCCGCTTTTCATGAATTTTTTTTTTTGTCCTCAATTTTCAGCAGCTTGATTATGCTGTATTTGGGCATGGGTTTCTTTGAGCTTATTCTGTTTAGAGTTCTCTGTGTTTCTTTGATCTGTAAGTTCATGATTTTCACCAAATTTGGAGAAATTTTCAGTATTTTACTGCATTGTATTATTTTTACTCTTCTTCTGGACCTCCAGTGAAATGAATATTATATCTTTTGGTTTTGTCCCACTAATCCCTGTTCATTTTTTTCCCATTATTTTTCTCTTTGTTGTATAAATTGAATAAAATCTTTGTGCTATTTTCATATTTACTGACTCCTTCCTGTGTCATCTCCATTCTATGATGGAGCCTATCCAATGAGTTCTTCATTTTGGATATTATATTTTTCAGTTCTGAAATTTCAATTTAGTTCTCTGTATCTTCTGTTTATTTGTATTCCTTTCAAGAGTATTTTCCCTAACTTCCTGGTACACTTTTATAATAACTGCTTTAAAGCTTTGGTTAGCTAATTCTAGCATTTGTGTCATCTCAGCCTTGACCTTTACTATGTCTTTTCCCCTGTGAATTGAGATCTTCCTGGTTGTTTGCATGCTGAATAATTTTGAAGTGTATCACAGACATTTAAGGTATTATAAGAGTCTGGATTTGTTTAAATCCTGTGCAGAATATTGATATTTTTGTTTTAGCAGACAGTAGAGCTGGTTGGGTTCAGGTCACAAATTCCAACCAATCTTCTGTAGGTTGTGGTTTCAATGTCAATTTTGTTTTAAAAGCATTTGCAGTATTTTTTGGATCTGTCTCCTGTGTGTGCCACACAGTGATTAATCTGGGAAATGGGTGGTGGTCTATCTTTAGTTCAGTCTCCAAGTCTTTGGTGTACTGTTTAGAATGATATTCATCCGTGTAGCTTGAGGGTGAGCCGAGGAGTTCATAATCAACTGTATGTGCTACTTTCCTGAGTTCCTCCCTCTCCATGATCTCTGGTACTTCCTAGTATTCTGGACTTCCTCTTTTAGTCCTACAGCTAGAAAGCTGGTGCTTTAGTAATCCTGTATACTTTCTGGAACTGTGCCAAGAACAGGGCAAGCAGTGGAAAGACGAAGAGAAAAAAGCAACTCGCCTTCTGTCCACCTTCCTGGGACCACAGCTTCTCCATAGTGGAAAGTTCCTCTCCCCCAGATATTTTGGTGCAGATGGGCCCCCTACTGACATTGCAAGTCATTACCACCACTGGGCTGGCAGGATTTCCTGGGGCCTGGGGCAATAGAGAAGAGAGAAAAGAACAAAAAATGGCAAATTTCTCTGGCACTTTTAGAATCAGGAGATGCTTTTCCTGATCCTTGAGCCAGAACAGAACTGGTGGGCTTCTCATGGAGCTTTTTCTGTCCCCTGTGCCCATTCTGAGTTTCAGGTTCCTTAAGTCTAGGCCAGAGGATTCTGATAGGGGGGAAAAAAAGTTTAAAACAGAAAGTTTATTGCTGATTCAGTGGTGCTTTGAATTTTGGTGTTCTTTCCAGGTTACCTGCTACTGTTTATACAGTCCTCAAATAGCTGTTGCATGTACTCCATCCATGTTTTATAGCTACATTTATTGAGTAAGATAGTATAAAGAATGCTTACTTAGTCTTACCTAGAACTGGAATAATATATCATGATTTAATTGTTGTTATGGACTGAATGTTAGTGTCCCTCCAAAATTCCTATGTTGAAGCTCTAACCCTCAAAATGATGGTAACTGGACATAGGACCTTTAGGAGGTAATTAGAGTTAAATGATGTCATGAAGATGAGGCCTTTATAGTGGAATTAGTGCCCATATAAGAAGAGACACCAGAGTGTACTTGGTCTTAACACTTTTTCTCTCTCCCTCCTTCTGTCTCCCACACTCCCTGCCTGCCATGTGAGGATACAGTGAGAAGTCAGTCATGTGCAAGCCAGGAAGGGCACTCTCACCAGGAAATGAATTGGCCAACACATTTATCTTGAACTTTCCAGCCTCCAGAACTGTGAGAAAATAAATTTCTGTTGTTTAAGCTACCCAGTCTATGGTAATTTGTAATGGTAGCCTGAGTTAACTAAGACAGTTGCCAAAATATTCATGAAAAAAATCATGGCATTGCTTATTGTGTCACTCTTTCTAATCTAATCACCATTTTCCCCTGTAGTTCTACCTGAATATACTTTCTGCAAGATTTATTAACAACTTGTACTTAGCTGAATTTCCAGACAGAAAAAGAAGCAATTTGCCAAAACTAGACTGGTAGCTTTAGCAAAGCTAACTTTTTTTTGCTTAGTTATAATACCTTAAATTCATATTTTGATATGTCAATGCTTTAAATTAATGTACTACTTGATCATCTGGGCCCTGGTCCCCTTGACTAAATTTGCTTAATGTTTCACTGTAAATAATCTGAAGGCTAAGTGAGACAGGTCCTCTTTGGACCAATTCTTTTTATTTTTGATGTCTTTGAGGGATTTATTTCTAAGAACATATGACTAGAAGCCCTCGGTCCATTTCTATCCCATACAGCATGGTAAAATACAGGAAATGAGGGTAGTGCTAAAGAGATGTAATTGAGCAGCAGGAAGATAAAAGAGTTTGCTAATCTTTTTCAGATAATAGTTTTAAATAAATTCATGTATAAAAATAAAACACTAGTAATTTTTGGCCATCAAAATGAAGGATAAGTCTTTAAAATTGAAATGGAACTAGGCTAGAATTAGGCTATTGTTTTAAGTGAGCTGAAGATTAGAATAAATCAATGTGCTTTGGTACCTAAGGCAATTTCATGTTATGCTCTACTGCTCTCCACCAGATGGACTTTTCTTTTTTTCCCCCAACTAATCTTTTTGTTTTCTCTCCTTCACAATTTTTTGTATCTATGAACTTGGGCTAACAGGAGAGCTGGATTTAAGGAAGCTACTAATCCTTGAGGTAGTGCTTTTCTTTTGCCCATTTCCATCTCCCAACTTTTCCTTATATGTTCACTCCACTCCCACTCCTATTTCACTTTCCATACTGTCCTTCCCCAGGGCCATGCTTTAACTCAACCACTGTTGGCCAGAATATATGGCTTAACTTTGCTTACTTCCCTTGAAAATAAAAAGGCTATTACTTATTCTAACAAGAATACTGTACTTTTCCCTTCCCACACTAGAGTTTTATTAAAACATCACATTGTACCAGAGTTAATAAGGATAATTTGTGAAATTCAATCTTAGTTGTGATTTGGTTACTCTCATCTTAGAGAAAATTGAGAAATATTAAAAAATAATAATTTCACCAGAACTGGTTTGTAAGAGAAAAGTTAGCCTCTTGAACAATGTTAGGAGTCCACATTCTGGGGAATTTTAGCTATTGGTGCTACAACTGAGGAAGAGGTGCATTACTTCCTCATAGGCTTTTTTCTCCCATTCAGGTCACAGAATATTAACTAAGCCTGACATTTCCTCTGTTGATGTTCCCTTTGGGAAACAGAAGATGTAAATAGTGATTAAGGTCTTTTCCTGATAATAATCCCATAGTATAGAAAGAAAAGTTTATATAGTATGACATAGTAGTGTGATGTAATATATGGATGGAATAAGTATTTAAGGGTCATATTATGTCCAGCTGATAAGTTATGTTTGTGTGTTTATGCATTTGAACGAGTGCATATTCCTTTAGTCATTGAGTTTATAACTAACTTATCTGAGTGTCTGACATGTGAAAAACTGTGCTAGGCATAGTGAGAAGTTTACACAAGGATTTTTTTGTAATGTTCAATTAACTTCAGTGCAAAGTGAGAGTAGCTTCACTGACTTGAAGACTGAGACAGTTAGGAGTTGTCAGGGCTTAAACTAGAAAGCCTAGATGAAATTTTGATTCTGAGTGGTACTCTACCTTCTAACAACTGTGAATGAGGCTGGTTGTTGGGAAGCCCATGCTGGTTTGCTCTTTGCACAGTTCAGCTTGGATTAACATCCTTCTAGTTTGTAGGAGACTTTGCCCAGGAAGCTACCTAGTCCATGGGGCAGGTGACATCTCCTGAACCTGGCCCCCTTAGAGAACCTTGAATGGATAAAAAAAGGAGTTATGTGCATTCTTGCTATGTCACAATGTTGGACATGTGACTTAACCATGTGGCATCAATGTGATTGGACCATTTCATTACCAAACCTTGACTTAAGAGTGATTCACAGGCAAATGCAGCTTATTTAAGCTCTAACAGAAACAATGGTATGACATAAGAGTATATCAAGAAAAGACAAAATTATTTTAAGGTCATTTATTGGGATATCTTAAATACTGGGGTAAGGGGGAATCCTTATTCCTCCCATACATGTACTTGTTATACCTTATCTTATCACCTCCCGTCTTGTACTTGTTAATAGTTATTCATCGTTCATTTAGCATTTAATGAAGGCTTACCATATGTCCAACAATATGCAAGGTGTAAGAGATAACAGCAGGAGAGTACAACTGAGTAAGGTAGAGTATCTACACTCAATAACAGCTAGCAGTTAACACAGTGTTTACTATGTGCCAGGCTTGTTCTAATACATGTATATAGATATAAGTTCTTATATATTATTCTTTTATCTTATAAGGAGTTCTTATATCTATATATATAAGTTCAAATATATACATACATATATATATACACATGTATATGTATATATATATGTATGTATATATCTTCTCATTTAATCCTCAGAACAACCCCATGAAGTAGGTACTATTATTATTCCCATTTTACAGTTGAGGACACTGGGATATAGAGATTAAATAACTTGCCGAAGATCTCATAACTTGTAAGCAAGAGAGTAAAACTTGAAAGCAGACAATCGGGCTCTAGAAACCATGCTTTTAACCTCCATGCTAAATAACCTCTTAAGGAATTTATGATCTGAATATACATAGTTAAGTACCTTCCCTTTCAGGGAAAGATGGTTGAGAATGGTGTATAGGGAAGCAAAAAATGACTCAGGTTGAGTTTTTTTTAACATCAAGAGTATTTGACTCAAGAAATGCTTCAGTCCATGCTCCAAAGAGAAGAATGGAGTAACAAGAATTTATTAAATGCAGCAAAAAGTCAGAAATATTTACCAACAGGTGGAAAATCAGTTTAATTTTATGTCCAGGGCTACAACCCTGTATCCTCCTTTCCCATATATATATTATGATGATTAATGAATATAGCCAGTCTGAAATATTAATTTTCTCCTTTTCCTCTCCTTTGGTAGAGGTACTTTATGAAGGCTGCTTCACTATGGAGGTTTGGGCATGTCTGGTATGCTGATGGGATGGGTGTGCTGGGACAGTATTTGCAGAATACTGGGAACCTTAGGGAAAAAATTTCCTGAAGATGGAAAATAGCAGAAATGATAATAAAGCCTTAGCTGTTATAGGAGAGGGTTGATTTCAGTACTTGTAGGAGAGAAGCAGTAAGTCAAATTGTAAGACATGAGATGTATTTCTTTAGATCATGCCTGTAGATCATTCAGCAGTAGTATGTAATCAATAAATACTCATTATTATTTTGTAACAGTGCTTTCCTCAGGCTGTCCTTATAGAAACATGTTTGTAGAGACCTGGGAGAGAAAATCTAAACATGCCAGGATCTTCATAAGACCTTACATATGCCCTTTATTGACTCTTCTGCATTTCTAAATGTTACCACAAATGTTAGTAATAATAAATGTTGGTGGTTATTACATTATTGCTCTTATTACATCCCCATTCTTGGTTATCACTAATTTTATATTAGTAAGAAAATAAGCTCAGTTTTCAAAATGTTTATATATTTAAGTAGATTTCTCTAAATAGAAAGTGAGGAATGAAATCCATAGGTGTAGGCAAGAAACTTAATTGTCATTACTAGGCATTATGGATTTTGTATTCTTACTGTTCAGAATTGAACTCCTAAACAGTGATTTTATTATCATAGAATTAACTTCATGCAAAGAATCACTTTCTGCTTATCTCACCATTTGGTATTTGCTAAGTCACTAATGTTTCCTCTATCCTTCTATATAGTAAATAAATACCATAACTTCCCTTTCCAGGTAAGATTTCAAAAAAATGATGAGAAAATCCTTTTCCTTTTCATTGGTTCTTTGGTCCTTTTAATCCCCTGCCCTCCCCACCCTCCTCACTCCCAGCAGGGAGTAGTCATTAAAATGCCTCAGACAACTGTGGAGGCTTCATGATCATAACATGATATGATCATGTTACACACCCATTCAAAGTTCTCTGCATCAGGACCAAGGTTTGGATGATGTCACATAGCCTATGGACTTTCTGCTTCTGGGACTGGTTTCTCTGTTGTGCAGAGGATAGGAAATGACAGAAAGATGAGCCCATTGTAATCCTGAGGATCAGAATTAATAGGGTCTGGTAAATCTTGAGGTATTCCCATGTTGATAAGTTGATCTAATTTATTCCTTTTAACCTGGTATATAATATTCTATTGTAAGAAATATCACAGTTTACACTTATCCATATTGGTGGACTTTAGATTATTTTTAACTTTTTGCTATTGCAAATAACATTGCCATACATCTCCCCTGTATAAATTTTCTTATGCACATGTATGAAAGTTTTTCTAGAGTAGGGGTCTTTAAACAATTTGGAAACATTTTTCCTACTTACACATTTAGAATTGGAATTAAACTTTCCATAATTTTAAGAAGTTGCAAAGGGAAGTAATCCCTTGTAATGTAAACATTAACATTTAAAAGTAGAATTCTTAAATGTATCCAATGGCATATGCCATAGTGATCTGATCCTTACTATTATCCATGAAAATGCTAAAAGCATGAACAAGCTCTTCTCTTAACAGGAAATTTTACATCACTCCTTTGTCTCTTTGAATTTGAGTTTTCTTTCCATTTTTACCATAGATTTTTATCTGAATATAATATATATTATGTGTGAATATCTCTTACTGATCACTCTAGCATATTTCTCTACAACAAATCTTAAATATGAATTTAAATTTAATTATTTAAATTCCTTTGACCATGATACTCCTAAGTGTTAAAAATTCTTCCAAATTGAGTTATCCTTATTTTTAGTTCATAATTGATCAATTAAATTCTTTAAAGGTTGATAATTATTAAACATGAAAAAGAAATCAATGGGTATGGGCTTTTTAAAAATTGGTTTGTTGTATCATGAATGAATTTTACTTATTTCTAGAAGGAGACAGGTTCAGAGTCAGTTTAACCCTGGTTTTTGCTTTTGTATTATAAACACTAAGAATATTGTTTACATGAACAAGTAGATGGTGATTGGGAGGAATTATTTTAGTGATATCACTCATGTATTTGCAAGCTTTCCAAATTATATGCCACACATCATTTACCAGTGGACAATTTGAATAGGTCTTTCTTCAATTTACTGGAAAACAGTTAATGTTAAACTTTCAAAAGGGTTTGTTACTATGCAGAATCATTCAGCTTCTCAACACCAATAACATTATTTCAGATTGTCTCTTTAGCTCCTTGCAGGTTTTTACACTTTGGGGCAGCATATAATCTAGCATTCAGATAGAAAAAGGTATGTCTTTCTCTTTTAAAGTAGGAGAAAGGGCCACTGGGAAAGGGGAGGTGGGGACCAGGAACCATGAGGTCTATTTGACTACACTGTTTCTCAGGTTAATCTGATCAGATAGGAGGGAGGATGTGCAGAAGTTATAGATCTAGAATTGGTCCCCCTTAAAACTATCTAAGTGCCTCAGTTGTCTAGTTTGTAGTACTCTGACTTTTATAGCCAGAAGAAGAATTGCTAGTGTTGGAGTCTCCTAACCTATATGACTATTTCACTGAAGCCCCACTTTAAGGCCCTGCTTTGCTTCTCTAGGACTCAGAAGTCCATCTGAATGTCACTTTATGTGAAACATAGACATTTTCTAACTTTGGGAAAATCCGTGGTCACTGTATTTAAATAACTAGTAATAACGCACCAGAGTTCTATGAGATATTTAGTTTCTTTCTACAATTTGCTTTGTGACAGCCTCTGGAAGTATTTTTACTCATGACTTTCTTTCTTTAAAGAGAGTCTACATCAATCAAGATGGTACAAAAATAGCACTGTACTTAGGTTTGCATTCTGTGCCCTAAAGCAAAAATGCCTTTAAAGCCTCCATTACCCTCTGTTAATTGCAAAATAAACAGATGTCTAGTGGAGATGGTTATTAGAAATATTCTGTGCATCTTGGAAGAACTAGAGATCTGAATTGCTTGGCCTAGCTTCTGAGAGTGAACCCAAGCCAAATAAGCTGCCAGGTAAGTAAGCTACTAAGCTAGGTTATTATTAGGGCAAGTATTTTCTGGTTTGCAAATTTCTAGATGTAGTTTAAAAGGAAAGTCCTTTTCAAAAATAGAATAATGGCCATCTTCAGGTAGGGGAATTCTGCTTTAAAACCTGAGAAGATTTAGTGAGCCAAATTCAAATCATAAGGAAAAGTTGGCCAGTAATAAGGCAAATGGCTCAACATTGTAAAACAAACAGAATTTGAAATGCAGACAATCCTACTTTACGGTTACAAGTTATTTAAAAAGTTATAAAGATAATAATGAAACAGTATTTTACAGTTAGTAAGTCCACAAGAACACATTGTAACAAGACATATCTTAATTAAGGTCTCCTTCCTGCTTGCTTCAAAAGGTGATATAGGAAGAGGGTGGTCACATGAGCTCCAGCAGCCAGTGAGCTGGGTCTGCACTTAGGAGGCAGCCACTGAAGGTACTGTGTCCAGGAAAGACATTTCAGGTAACACTTATGTCTCAGAGCTAGGTAAATGATGGCCTTTTTTCTTTAGAAAATAGTGTTTCTATCCATTAGCTTTCTCCCAGTTGACTGGCTTCATGAAGTTTATGTTAAGGATTTGAAATATTCCCAAATTAATTTTTACATTCCATGATCTTTTGCTTACAGATGACCTTGTCCTCTAGGGTTTCCTGAAATGTAAAACCTTTATATCTTTTAAGAAATGCAATGCATTTACATACAAGTAGCAAAAATACACAAAAGAGAGCTGTTTATCTATTGTATTTAGAAAAGATAAAATATCCATCTAAGCTAAATATGACATTAGGTTTTCCTATGGTATCCTTTCTTAAGTTCCTACAAGACAGAAAAACCTAAATCACAGTATGATTACCTCTTGAACTTATTTTATTAATCCTCAAACATTGTTAACAAGAAGGTTATGACTGGGTTGAGTCTAAAAGTGCTTTATTTTATCATTAATTAGAACCATGAAATTAAACAATGCCCCACCACCACCACTGGGACATCAAGGTTAGTTTAAAAAAATTATGTGAGAATTTATGTGGTTGAAAAAAAAATCAATATTACGTACAATGTGAATTGTGGCCCCTGGAGCTGTATAATTTGGCAGTGCTGTAAATGTCAGCTCACCTGGTCTCCCAGACATATCAATTTCTTGTATATCATATAGAGAACCTTGGGACATAGAGGTGAAGAGGACTAAAATGGGAATAGGAAGAGAGAGTGACAAGAAAGAGGGCAGGTGAAAGGAGAGAGGAAGGATAGAAGGAAAAGGTTGTAGTCTGTTCAGGCTGCTATAACAAGTAGCACAAACTGGATGGCTTATAAATAATGGACATTTATTTCTCACAGTTTGGAAGCTGAAAATCTGAGATCAGGGTGCCCATATAATCAGGTTTTATGTCTGATTCATAAACAACTGTCTTCTAGATGTAACCTCACCTGGTGAAGCTGTGCCATGCCTCTTGTAAGGGTACCAACTCCCCACTGGGCAGGGCTCAGCCCTCCTGACCTAATCACCTCCCAAAGGCCCCACCTCCTAATACTATCACGTTGCGGGTTAGGTTTCAACGTAAGAATTTTAGGAAGGACACAGACATTCATACCATAGCAGAGGGGAAAGATTGAGGCTGTACACAAAGGGTCAGCAACTTTCCCAGCCCTCTCTTGGAATTGTCTTTTGTGTGCATGTGTATGTGTATATGAATAGAAGAGGGAGAAATGGGGAAAGGAAAAGGAAAAAAAAATTATCTGGAAAAGTGTTGTAGTGAGCCACTGGGAATTTTATTACCATATGCACGTATTACTTGAATAAACTTTTATTTGTATTATTTTTCCCTCTCATATCACTTTTATCTAGTCTCAACCAAGTATATTATTTTGAGATTTATGTTTTAGGAAAAATTTTAGAGCAAATAGGCATAAATATTCATGGAAGAAAGGGAAACAAGGATGCAGGCCTCTACTGCCCTTATACCAGAGACAAACTAACCTTTCTCCAGCACAAATTGCCCTGATAAAATCCAGAATTAAACTTTCTGTCTGTAGTGATCTGCTCAGACTACAAATAGATTTGTTATCTGATTTTGAGCTGTGCCAAAGACACTTCTCTAAGTACACGCTGCACCATTTCCACTGACTTCAACTCTTCAGCAGGGGTCAGTGTTCCCCTCCATTCCCGGTGGCTTTTGGCATCCCTCCCTTTCAAAGGAGCACCAGCCCTTTTCTTTTCAGTCCACATTTGAATCTGCCTACTTTACATCCTTGTTTGGAAGATATTTTCCCAGTGATCTTAGAAACTGGGGAGGAGAAGCAAATGTGTAACATACAGCAATTTATGTTTCATGATTTGATCTTTAAGGGCCTAATTCTTATTGTCTAATTTCAAGACACTGAAGGAAAGGGAGTGAGCATCAGTAATTGTAGTTTCCTTATCTCTGTCTTTACCTATTTCCTTATCTCTGTCTTTACCTATTTCAAACATTATTTATTGTCTCCATGTAGGCAGTCTTCTGGTTCCCTTCATTCACCCCTGTCTGAGGCTTGGAAATCCCATCAAAAACTATCTACAAATTTCTCTCTAATTAACTTGTTCAGGTTTCTATAAAAGTGAAGTTTAGTCCCATCTTTATTCACTGATGGGATATCAGGAAATTTCCCTGGCTCCAATCCAGGGTGCCTCACTGAGTAGCTATGTAAACCCTTTGGGCTTCAGTTTCATCATCTGTAAAATGGGATTAGTGAACTAATGAATCTTTGAGTTTCCTTCTAGCTCTTAAACACTTGGATCATAGTCAGCCACTGCCTTGAATGGTGGTGGTACTGAGGTACCAGATGATTCTTTCTGGAGGATATTTCTTTGAACAGCAAAAGCCATTAAATAGTACAAAGAGTAAAAGTAGATCTAGTTGAGGCAGTTGATCCAAGGAAGGATGGTGCTCAGGGTAAAATACAACCTGTCTACTGCACAGCATTTATACTTGACAACATTTATAATGGATATTCTCATGTATTTCTGTAGTACAGCAGACTGAACAGACCTTTAGGCTTAAATGTTGGAAATTCCTTAGGGTGTTCATTTATTTAAAAATGAAATTAGAGTTGAGCTCTCTTCCTTGTTTATTATAGCCTTTTGATAATAGGCATTTACTTATTTTTAGCCTTAATTCTATTGGATGAAATTGCTTTTTCACCTTATGAAAATAGTAAGTGATCATGGTAAAGAACCTTCCAATCATATAGAAAGCGATAAATGAAAAGAGAACTTCCTCTCAGAAGAACCTCCCTCCCCATCCTGTCCTCAGAGATAACTAGTGTTATCTTCTGTTTTGTTAATTCTTCCAGATATTTTCCATGTGTTTATGCAATCACATATACATATATATATATTATTACTTTGATTTATTTCACTGAACCATTTTGTGACATTATCCTACAGTAGAATTATACCTATAAAATAGATAAATGAGCAAATAAAGAACCTATAGGATTAAGGAACAAAATAGATAATAAACTGAAAACATTCAGTTCCTAATCAAATTGTCAACTGATAGTTATGATTCCTAAATAAAAGAGATTCTAGGCAGAATTGGCCATGGAAAATTGTCTGTTTTGAGCAATCAGGTATAGGGGAGAGGGCTAGTGTCATTGTGGTAGCTGACCACCAGTGATTCCTCCATCTCTTAATACCATTACATGGAGTCTATTTCCTCTGCCCCTGCTCTCCCACCTTGAATCTTGACAGGCTCTGAGGCAAAAATGATGCTATTAGAGTTCTGCACCTATACCTGACAACTTTAGATTTTGCTCTTTTGGAAGATAATCACCATATAAAGAAGTCTAACTACCCTGCTGAAGAGAAAGGCCTCAGGGAGGCAGGTGCCTCTAGAGGACTGGACTCTAAGGAGGGAGATAGGTCCATCAGCCCCTCGCTGTCTAGTCACTCCAGCTGAGACACTAGATATGTAACTGAAGCCATCTTGGATCCTCCAGCCCAAGTCAAGTCAAGCCAGCCCAACTAACTCTACAAAGGAGAGACAAAGCTGTCACGACTGAGTCCTGTCCATATTGCAGAATGTGAGCAAGAAAATAGTTGTTGCTGTTTTAAGCTGCTACATTTTAGGGTAGTGTGTTGTGCACAGTAGAAAACAGAAATGGATGTCTGAAAATCAGGTGCTGGAATAATAAAAATCTACAATGTGTGGCACTCTTTGGGACTAGGCATTGGGTGGAGATTGGAAAGGTGATGAGGGAACTCTTTTTTTTTAAAAAAACCTAGTTTTTAGAAGTTCTCTTATGAAACAATTTTAGGCTTAAAGAAAATTTGCAAAAATGATAGAGAGTTCATGTATATTCTTCACTCAGCTGCACTAATAAATTACATAGCCAAAGAGTAATAATCAAAACCAGGAAATTAACATAAGGTGCAGACCTAATATGAACTTAACTAGTTTTTCTAGCGATGTTCTTTTTCTGTTCCAGGATCCAATTCAGGGTCCTACATTTGCATTTAGTTGAAGGGTTTCCTTAGTCTGGGAAGGAGACTTTTAATGGAGGCTCTAAAGGTAGTGAGGAAATTGCTATCAGAGGCTGGAGTAGTGATGTTATGTAGTGGCAAAATATTTGGCAACATTTGTATGCAGTAAAACATAGAACATAAAATATACCTAATGAACTAGTAGATCTGGCAACCAGATTTTCAAGTTGAACATTCAAGGTAACAGTTGGCTTCTTTCAGTGATGTATGATGGAGTCACAAGAGAGAGAGATAATGTGTTAAGAAAAGAACTATTCAGTTTTCAAGCAGACTGTAAAGGAAATACATAAGGCCTGGAAGAGTCTCTTTAGCCAGCAAAAGAGAAACAAAGTAAGAAGTGAACTTGGGGGCCTGCCTCTAAGTTGTGGCCTCAAGGTAAAGATTCAACCAAAACTCTGTTAAGACCTTTAAAAAATTTAAGATTTGCCTCATAGACCCTCTCATCTAGACGAAAGCACTTCTTCACATCTTAAGGGCATTTCAACAGCACCTACCTTCACAGAGCCTAAAGGAGAGAGCTTTGTTTTTGAAGGAATTATAGATACTACTTTGTGGGCAAGGAGTGAACTCCAATAAAAGTCATAGAAAATCTGCAAAATTTCAAAGAGAATTGTATTCATGAAACCACCATCAACTTGGACCAAAAAGAGAAAGACCATTTAAAATGAAAAAAGCTTCTGAACCCTCATTCTTTATGGGCAAGAAGCAATCTAAGAGAGTTATTCAAACATAAGGGATAGGCAGCTTTCTATGGAAAAGGAAGATTAACTCAGAGGTCATAGCCTGGACCCTACAGCAAGGAGCCCAGAACAATGGACTAGGAAACGACTCTCAGGGATAGTCTGGGTGACTGTGCTTGCCTGGCTTTCAGAATTGCTATGGACTAGTGACTGCTATATACCTTCCATGTTCCCCCTTTTGATCAGTGTCTATTGCAGTTATCCTTTCCCTGTTTCAGCATTGTATTTTGCTTATGTAACTTGCCTTTTTAGTTCACAGGTCTCCAAATGAAGAGGAGCAGCATCTGAAATGCCTCATATACATCTGGGCCTAGTGCATGTTACTAGATCTTGGACCCAAGAACCAATGCCATACAGAATGCTAATTTTGGTGGAGGGAGTGAGTGTATTTTGCATGTCTGTTTACAGATGTGGAGGTGTGAATTGGGGCCAGAGGGTGGATTAAAATAGAGTATTTCCAAGTTTGACTGCCAATAACTCCTACTATCCTAGCCATTCCTTTCATTAAGAAGTAGTCTTTTTCCTGTCCCCTTGGATCTGGGTTGGCCTTGTGACTTGTTTTGGCCAAGAAAATACAATGAAAGTGATGCTCTGGGACTTCTGAACCCTGATTTTAAGAGGCCATATAGCTTCTGCTTTCTCCCTCATGGTATCCAGTTACTGTGTAAAGAAACCTGTGCTGGACCACTGAATGATGAGCCATCACTTGAAGAGAGAGAGGCCCCAGCCATTTCAGCTACCCCAGCTGAGGTGCCAGATCTGTGGATGAAGCCATTCTGGACATTCCAGTCCCAGCCAAACCCACACCTGAGGGCAACCAGCTGACATCATAGGGAAACAGAAGAACTGTCCAGCTTTGCCCTTCCCAAACATCAGGATTGTGAGAAAAATGCTGGGGGGTTTTTTAAGCCACTAAATTTAGGGTGTTTATTATGCAGCAATATATAATTGAAACAGTTGTCATGTCAGGATATTTTCTTTTTCTTTAACTTTACTCCATGGGCTGTGAAGAGGTTGTAACAGTGTTAGACAAAGAAGCCAAGTTTACAAGGGGACTACATTCTATAAAGGCTGGACCCTATACACCATAGTCATTGCTCTGTCCACAGAACTTAGCACAATACTGGCACATAATGGCTCCCAAACATTCATTGATTGAATCATTAAATGAATGAAGACCACCTACCATAAAAAAGGTAGACAAAAATATACTTTAAATAGAGTTTGTCCATTGCATTTTCTCTTTCAAAAAACTGCTCTTTGTTGTCAGAAAACCTGATGCCTCAGAAGTCAGAAGGATGTTCCAAAGGGAAAGATTTGTAGGAGTGAGGCAATGGCCAACCCTGACTCCTTCTCAGTGTCCCTCCTATCCCTAGACAAAAGAGGACTACTTGGAAGTACCTGGTAAATGCCCCAATACCTGCTGGTATATAAACATTATTATCTTTTTCTATTATAGGAAGATGGAAGAGGTTTAAAAAAAAGTAAAATATATGTTCAGTAGGGCTAACGTTAGATATTAAGGAGTAGAATAGCCAAGAGCCCACATTAGGTTGGAGACTAAAATAGTCAAAGTGGTTTTGTCATGTTAGGTCTTTTCTATCACTCTTCACTCCAAGTCACAATTTCTGAATGCCACTTAGACAAAGTGAGTACCTATTCTGTTTTGTGATTCTCCCAGGAGTAACCAGCCCAACTCTTATTTCTCAGAGGTGATAATTTCATACTGTACACTTTTCTACTGAGATTTGAAAGGAGACACGAGTGTCATCTGAAATATCTCCAGGAGAGATGTAGGACATGAAGAGCTTATAAAAATGGAAATAATTCTTTTAGGATATAGTTGCTGGTATGATCCTTAACAGAGTCTTCTGGAAAAATGTCTCAGGCAAAATCTTTTCATTTGAAGGAACAGCAGTATTTGTAATTAGGTTAATTGAAATAAATAAGGGAAAAGCCTTCGGACCCTTGGAAGACTCAAACCTTTGATATGTTTTTTTCTATTCCATATTAGTTAGAAAACAGTGGTTAAACAGATAAAAATAGAGAAGATTGCTTAAAATTTAAAGCCATTGATTTAGATCTCTATTTGAAAGGTCAGTATGTGGGAGATGAAAAAGGCATGTAGTGATCAGAGTGCCCAACAAAAGAGATTTTACTAGCAGGAGTGACAAAGAGTACATCAACTATTTATATCACCCACTTCAAGTTGCTGGTCATTTCACTTAATGAAATAAGAAAGGAATTTTCTTTGGACATTCTTTGAGTGTAGTAACAATACAGTTTTGGAATCAGCTGTTACAAACTATAATTAAAGCTAGTTTATCATGTTCACTAATTATTCTACATAGTCTCCCTGAAGCTTTATATAATTCTCCCTTTGTTACAAGCCTCTATTTCTCCCTGGGGCATTCTGAATCCAGACAGGTAAAAAACTGAAGTGCTTGGAAACCAATGTGTTGTAATAACTGTTGAGCCAGGCAGATATTTGCAATTGAACTTGAGGGTCAGGTATTTAAAGGTTTCGCTCTACCACCTTGGTAAGATGTCTTGGGTAGAAAGAATAAGTGAAGGAAAACAAAAATTGAAAAAAGAATATATTAGTACTATGATCAAGAACCTATTTAATACTGGGAAGGGGAGGAGGATTTTATTCAGCAACTCCTGATAATCGTCTGATACTGCTCTCAGGCTGGCCAGATACCTGCCAACATCAGTGATCCTTTCATTCACCATCAGAGAAGTAGAGGGACTTGATTTTGATAGGAGGAGCAAAGCTCATTTTCTATTTTCTTCTTCAACTGATGGAAGTGCTTTTGGGCCCAGTCTCTATTCCAGCACTTTAATGCTACTGATGCACACTCTTTATGCTCCAGAATATCCTCTCTCCTCATGCCTAATACCAACAGGACAGGAGTGAACTCATTTTCTTCCCAGGAAGCAGATTTCAGAACTTCTCAGATACTGTGAAACTAATCCTTATAGTGTAGGCTCTAGAGGAGGAGCAAAATACGGCACTACTAATAACAGGGATTCTGGGGACAAGATAAACAACCTGGGAAACAAACAGGACATTTCACCCATACCCAACCCACTTGACTTCATTTAACTTCATCTTCATTTTCCCTCTCCCTACAAAGCAATAATTAATAATCAACTGAGCACAGCTCAGATATTTACCATACAATCTAGCAGAACACCTAGAAATCAGGAACTCCTCACCTTGGTTATTTAGAAAATAAATCTCTAGCTTACACTAGGCTGTGTAGACAGGACTTTCGTTTCTGGAAACCCAGTGGAGGTCTTTCTCTTTTCTCAGGTTGCTGTCCATTACCTCTCCCCAAGCTGAGCAGGACCATGTACAAAACCTGTCTCTAATGAATATCAACATTGAAGATTTAGCAGGTTGCTAACTCCTGCAAAGCTATCTTAAAAGGATGTTGTATATAATGCAGTTTTATGGAGCTTCAGAGATCTCTAAGAACATTGTAAATATTCCAGGTTTACACAGTAGTCCTGGAGTTAGGTAATGGCCTGTGGCTTCTAAGCTAGCTCTCTTGGGGTTTCTAGTCTTAAGGGGCTGCCTGCAACTATGATGTGCTCATATACAATCTTCTTATACACTGATTAAATCCTCTTTAGACCTTCCGAGGCACGTACTCATAATTACTGCAATACACATGCAAATTGATCCCCATTCTCCCAGGTTAAAAAAAAAAATTAGAGCCAGTGCCTCAGCCTACGTCTCAACTTAGATACTTTGGGACTCAAATTGTCTCAAGTTCTATTTCCCAAGCGAAAGAAAAGGAAGAAATTCCTAGATCGGCGTTGATTGATGCCCATTTTCTCCACGCAGAAGGTGAACAACTCGCTTTGTAGCCGATCAACGTCAGGGTAAACGTGCTTCAGTTCTCAGCATTTCTGCCAGCGTTCTCCAGACTGGTCAACCAATCCGGGCTGTAAGCCGATTTGACAGGTTTGTTCTGGGCTGACCGCCATTGACTAGGTTCTCTGACCAGATAAGTCACTTGGCTGAGTCTACAGTAGGTGGGGCGCGCTCACCAGCTCAGGGGTAGTGACTGGAAGTTTGTTGCAACATCGAATTTGAGCAGCGGGCTGCTGCAGAAAGATACCCTTGCCCTAAGGGGCAGAGCACTAGCGTAGATGTGCCAGGGCCCTGGGGCCCAGCCGCTTCTCCCACCGTTGGGAACGCGCCGTGTTAGCCGATCCAGACCTAGGGGTCTCAGGTTTCGGCCCTTTCTTGCCCTGTGGGTAGCAGGTGAAGGGTGGGACCAGCTCGGGAACTTTGCTCTGTGGTTGGAAGAATCAGCGGCCAGCGGTGCAGGGAGGCGGGGGCACGTGCTTGGATGGGAGTGCTAGTGTAATCAGCTCCCCAGGCGCCAGCCCCGACAGCACCCCGGCGGGAGGCTAGTCTGAGGCTGTTTTCCACCATGCCTAGGGAGGCTCTGGAGTCCCGCTGCGCCACAAGCAGGGAGCACGCTAGGAGGAGGCTGCGAAGGTAAAGAAACACTTGCTTCAGGAGATATCGTGGGGGAGTGAGAATTTGGAAAGTTTCCCAACTAGGAACGCACGTGACCTCCTCCTGAAAGTAGTTCCGACAGGGACCGTGTATCCCTCCACCTCCTTTTGAACCTCGTAGGTCTCCTCGGTCCCGCCCACTGGCAGGGGCTGCAGCTTCCTATGGTTCCGTATTTCACGCTCCGACCCAGCAACTCCAGCCTCCAGCGTGCACAGCGGCGCTAGGAGAGCGCAGGAACTTGGCCCCGGGGCGATCCACCAGCCGGGTTTTCACAGCGACCCAAAAGGGGTGGGGCAAGGTAGTCTCTAGGGACCGAGCTTGAGTTCGACGCGGTGAACTGAACTGAAGCCCCGGAGGGAGAGGTTCTCTGTTCTCTGCGGGGAAATGCAGGGGGCAGCGGGATGCAACCATGTCAGTCCACCTGGACAGTTCATCTTGGGGACCTAGACATTCAAGGACGATGTGCTCATACTCAGCGCCCTCGGGAGCTTTCATATTTAGAGCAAATGAGCTGAGTTGGGGAAGCGGGAGGTGGGGCGATGAAAGGGAGCCGGATGAGGTGATACACACCGGAGACACAATAGGGGGTTGTTCTTTGTGCGAAGATTGACACCTTGAGGACACGGGTGTGGGTAGATAGGAGAGGTAGGATTTCTCGGCAAAGGCTGCAACAGGCAAATCCCTGCGAACGGCTATGATCCGCCTGGGGCGCTCAGGAGAGAGGCTGCAGGCCAGGCCGGGGAGATTTGGGGGTGGAAGCAGGGACCGTTCCCGCTGCAGGGACCGCCCCTGCATTTTCCTGTTCGCCGAACAGAGCAGTCACCAGGTCCTTTCCACCTGTGCACAGGTAATCTCAGATTTGAGTGACAAGCCTCAAAGCACCCGCCTCTGCCTTCACCTTCAGTCCACCCCGTCGCCCCGAAATAATGTACCCTGCCTTTGGCTGGGTTTTGGGGCACAAGCCAAGGCATAGCCCGTTCCTCCGCCCTGCGCCGCTCCAGGTGCAACTACTGACGGGTGCCTCGGAACAAGCCCGAGCGAGCCCCGAGCAGTCATACTGAGCATGCTCAGAGGCGCCAGGAGCTTACGGGCTCGGCGCTCGCACCCGGAGCTGCCGCTTTTGTACCCGCCTTACCGCCCCTTCCCTGTCCAGCCTTTCCCACCCTCGGCGCGGCCTCGTCAGCCTTCCGCCTCCCCTCGGGCTCCCGAGGCGCCCGAACTCCCGGCGCGGCGGCGGAGGGGGCGGGCAGGCAAGCGGACGGGCGGTGATGTGGCGGAACTCTTTGTGCACTGCGGCAGGATACGCGTTGGGGTGCCGGGACGCGGCTGCGCTCAGTTCTCTCCTCTCGGAAGCTGCAGCCATGATGGAAGTTTGAGAGTTGAGCCGCTGTGAGGCGAGGCCGGGCTCAGGCGAGGGAGATGAGAAACGGCGGCGGCTGCGGCCCAGAGCCCCTCTCAGCGCCAGTGAGCAGCCGCGGGGGCAGCGCCCTCGGGGAGCCGGCCTGCCGGCGGCGGCGGCACCAGCGGCATTTCTCGCCTCCTCTTCGTCTCCTTTTCTAACCGTGCAGCCTCTTCCTCGGCTTCTCCTGAAAGGGAAGGTGGAAGCCGTGGGCTCGGGAGGGAGCCGACTGAGGCGCGGCGGCGGCACCTCCCGCTCCTGGAGCGGGGGGGAGAAGCGGCGGCGGCGGCGGCGGCCGCAGCGGCTGCAGCTCCGGGGAGGCGGTCGGAGTCGCCTGTCACCATTTCCAGGGCTGGGAACGCCGGAGAGTTGGTCTCTCCCCTTCTACTGCCTCCAACACGGCGGCGGCGGCGGCGGCACGTCCAGGGACCCGGGCCGGTTTTAAACCTTCCCTCCGCCGCCGCCGCACCCCCGCTGGCCCGGGCTCCGGAGGCCGCCGGAGGAGACAGCCGTTCCGAGGATTATTCGTCTTCTCCTCATTCCGTTGCCGCCGCTGCCAGGCCTCTGACTACTGAGGAGAAGCAGGCCCAGTCGCTTCAACCATCCAGCAGCCGCCGCAGCAGCCATTACCCGGCTGCGGTCCAGAGCCAAGCGGCGGCAGAGCGAGGGGCATCAGCTACCGCCAAGTCCAGAGCCATTTCCATCCTGCAAAAGAAGCCCCGCCACCAGCAGCTTCTGCCATCTCTCTCCTCGTTTTTCTTCAGCCACAGGCTCCCAGACATGACAGCCATCATCAAAGAGATCGTTAGCAGAAACAAAAGGAGATATCAAGAGGATGGATTCGACTTAGACTTGACCTGTATCCATTTCTGCGGCTGCTCCTCTGCCTTTCTGTCACTCTCTTTCTTAACGTGGGAGTAGACGGATGCGAAAAATTTCCATAGTTTGGGTGACTATACCATTTAACCCTGGTCGAATTTCCAGATCATGTGTACTTTGTGTCTTTTTTTGAATGCATTCAATCTAGGGTGTGTTCGGCTAGCCGGAACTCTTGCCTGCTTGTAAGCGTCAAGGCTCCGTTTGGTTTCTTAGTTTGTCTATGGGGGTCTCTTCCTAAGGGCTATTGTCCGTTAATACAGAATACAAGTACAGTGTTAGTGGATTAGTGAGCTCGGTAATCCGGTCTACTAAATGAACAGAAAAAGACGCTTTGAGGTTGAGCCTATTTCGATTAAATCTTGGCTGTAGGCCCTAGATCAAGGGTATAGATTAGATTAAAATGAAAAAATTAGTGTTGCACGTACGCACATTGCATCAGAATCTTGCAGTGATTGTTTTTAGTTTCCTGGGTTGCATTGATAGATTCTTTTAAAATGTGAGTTGTGAACCGATACGTGTAACTTTAGCAGAATCATTTGCAGCATATTTGGTGCTCATTTGAGGCAAAAGTAGGTTTGTACGTTTAAACGAAGTTAATTACAACTTTGAACTGCCTTTAAAAGTTTCGTAGTTTGAAATGAGTAGTGCCATATATAGTAAGGCGCTCTTCTTACATCTTTGTTAAATTTGCCTTTTTCTCTTCTGTTGGGGTGATGTACGATAGGGCATGAAATTTGCAGTTCAGTAGCACTTTATTCTGTGCTCTTGTCGCATGTAATAGAATAGAGATTGAATGGTTTTTTGATCCCAAATGATAATGTTGTATACGTTCAAGGGTATTGTGTATAGCAGATGGTGATTGCAGAGATTAAATTTAAATGTTCACTTGAAATTTAAGTATTGTGATGCCAGAATTGCTACACATTTTAGTAAGGTTTTAAGTCCTCTGACACCATTGGGTATCTGTTAATTTTACTCTGACTTGTATAGAATGTCCAGTATAATTTACCACCTAGTAACCAGAAATGCTGGGAAGAGTGGATTACCCCAGCTACAGATTGTAGGTATGTTAGCTTTTTTCTTACAGTGTATTAAATTAACTGAGTCAGCTTGTTGAATAAGATAGAAACCCAACAATTTTAACGGGTGTAGTTTTGATTGTCTAAAGGTTAGGTCTTTGCACTTCAGAAGATAGTGGTTATTGAAAGGCATTAATCTTTGCAGTTTCAGGTACAGTAAACTGATTTTGATAAGGTTGGGGATGAGCCGTCCTTTTTTGTAGAATGGAAAGTATCACAGGAGTTGGGTTACTGGTAGGCATGACAAACGGAATTAAGCTTATTGGTCTGAAATGATTGAAGCATTTTATCAAAGGCCACTATTAAGACCAGAAATTTGGTGATGCGAATTGTAGCAGTGGACAATATTTAGTTAAAATTATGTAATTGCATAAGTGTTATAGAGTATTCTCCATATTTATTAGCAAATATCAGTAAACATTTTAAAGATTTGAGTGTCCTGCTAAAAAATGTAAGATTTTTTTCTTTGAAGAAAAACATTTGAAGAGGTTTTATTTCTTTGGATTATGGAGCTGCACATAGATGTGCACAGCCAATGTTTTGAAGAAAAAGTTTGCGGAAGAAGTAGCTTTACAACACACAGAATGTGACAATTTTCTGTTAACTTAAAAAAGTAATATTTTTTTAAAAATTCAAAAATTTTGAAGTCTGCATCAATTGAAAAACTTTACTAAGACCGAACTTGACCCACTTGTCCAGAAGATAATTAATCATGGATAATCTCTTCTATTTGTAATCTAGTATTTGTGTGAATTAGCAGTCTTTTAGATTTATAGGAAAAAATAAATGTTTACTTAACTTTTTTTAAAAATCACCCACTCAAAAAAATTTCTAGAATGCTGCACGGTAGATATACTGCTTTTTGTACTAAAAGTACGTTTATGGTTTTTTACTTTACCCATTTAATCAAAAATTATCAGGGCTATTATAAGACTAACATTATTCTACCAGGATCTTACATGTGAGCAGTGAGGTGATTGGTCATTTCTCCTTTGATTTGCGAGTATGTGTTCCTCTATGCATGAAATTCATGTGACTTAAAACTTTCTCTAAAACTGTACTTTTAGTTATGATATGCATAGAAAGCAGTATCAATTATTGCATCAAATGACTAATAACACTTAATTTCTAGAGTTGTGGTTTTATTGAGCGAAATACTGATATGAAAAAAATCGTTTAGGAAAAAATTGATGAAGGGCTTGCTTTTTTGAGATTTACACTTCCAATAATTTTCACATACCAAAGCACTAAGGTTTGCTTGGTTTCACTTTAGTGTTTTGTTTGTTGTGGGGGAAATTAAAATGTCCATTGAAGACAGTCTTTGTCAGGTGGTAGTATCTAATTCAGCAGCTAGCTTATTAAATTCCTTTATGGAAAAATAGGTAGTATTTTTATCTGAAAAAGGTTGATAATGAAGTGATTTTTCTGAGGAAAATAGAGAATCATACTTGAGTTTTAAAATATTTTTGCAAAATTGAATTATTCTAACTGATTTGTTGATGGGGTTTTTATTAATGTTAGTCTGGAAAGTAGTGCTCAACATGAGACCTAAAAATTTAGCATCTTTAGATTTCATGGAAACTTTAGGCTTATTTGTATTTTTGTTTTGATAAGTTCATGTATTTTCAAATATTAACCTTTATAGGAAATATTTTTAACTTGCAGAGGGTATAGTGACTTGAACTTAGTTGTATTGTCTTTTAAGATTAGTGATTATTGAAATGACCATATTGTGAGGTTTTTTTAAAAAATTATTCTATTTGCAGTTTTTATTTCACAGTGTTTTATGTCTAAGTTGTATTTCTTTTCTGAACAACATTAGTGGGCCACCTAATTGCTATGACAATTTACGAACTGCATTTTCATAAAGCTTATTCAAGAAAGAGTAATTTACATTTTATGTGACTCTTAAAATTAGGAAGTAAGAATTTTATTGCTGTCCATTTTAAAAGTTTGCACAGTAGTACAGTCAGCAATGCAGATTTACCTTGTTTATCATATACTAAATACTAAATGAGTAAACAAAGTATGGTGAGATAAAAGCCCTTAATTGATTTTTTTTTTGGATGAGTAGAAGATACATTTGTGTGTATTACCTTTCAGAATTTTAACATGAGAAAGGTAACTGGCAGTATTTTTTGTGTGAAACAGTATCTGCTTTTTCCTAATAATCACATAAAATACACAAACCTCTTAATATTACAGAATTCCTTATTTTTTGGAAGTGGTCTTTTCAAATGTTCTCATTTTGAGATTTGCCCCATTTACTATTTGTTCATTGGTGATAGCTTAGTATTTTTTAAAAATTTTAAAGTCATTTAAGTATCTTCAGTGACTTTAATGGAGCAATATTTATTATGGAAAAGTCAGTTCACAAAGTTTCAGCATTAATTCACTGTAAGTAAACCTTCTATTTTAAAATTTTTACCGCAGCCTTTTTAGTAAGACAAAATATAGAAAATGTTTTCATATTAATATCGTATGTGAAAGCAAGTTTATAAAGATAAATTTAGAAGTGTGCATGTATGGACAGTTTTTCCCTTGACATATTAGGCCTTGTTTGTACTGTAAGGACAGATTACAAAAGATACATTATTAATGATAGTACAAGTAATTTATTTAATACCATATTTGTTTTCCTGTAGAGACTGTTAGTTCTGAAGTTTTAGTTCTACTTCATAAAACGCTCACTCTTCTCTTTCTCTGTTTCTATTAGATAAACTTGGTTATAAGTGGAGTCAGTATTGGAGAGTTCTTTTGTGGCCTGAATACATTAAGAAAAAGTGTTATAATTTGTTCTAAGGATTGTGACTTACGACATTGGTCTGCCTGTGAGATTGGTTACAGTAATGATTTCAGTAAATATTCAGTTCTGCTTTACAATTGCTTTCTAACTGAAATTAATGGAGTTGCTATCAGAGTTATCAATAATGTCGAGATTAGACTGAATAACCTTAAGTCGGTAAGGATTTGCTAAGCAAACTGATATCCTTAACTCTTTTACATGGGCCATATTACTGCCACATGCATTCTTTGCTAGATGGTCAAAGTGTTTTGGTCTTTGACAAGTGATTCTCCTGCTTAATATTGAAGATATGCACTTGCTATTGTACATTACTTTGTTTTGTCAGGAAAGGTGAAATTGGTATATTGGATTTGACTCTTCACGTGTCCTCTAATTTTTTGAAGTTTTTTCATTGGTTACAGAAAAAGATTAGCAATTTGGTTCCTTTAAGATAATTTGCACTGGAAATTTGACTATTAGAAAAATATTAATATAAGAATAATATAAATTGGGGTGAACTAATTTTAAATGGTATATTTTAATTTCAGTATAATTAAGGGAGATTCTGTTCATTTGCAACACTTTTCATTAAGAGGTGGGTGAACATCTTCAGGGTATAAGGTTATATACTTAGTAGTGTTGAAAATATTGACAGATGGATGCTGTGGCTGCACCTGCCAGCAAAAGAATATTTTTAACCTGTAGTTAGTGTGGGAAAGCAGACTGTTTATGCATTATATTTTCTTCAGTCAAACGCTCTCCCAACTGAGCTATTTCGGCAAGGACTGTTTATACATTATATTTTAAGTGGTTATACACTTAATTATCAGGAGTCATCACTTCAAGTGTGGACAGTGTATATAACTTATATTAAGTGTTTGAATACTTTATGTCTAAGTATTTAAATAAATACAAAGTTAGCAAATTGTCATAATTCTAAAAAAGAAACTTTAAAAAAGATTATCTTGGTGGATATTGTTTTATGATTTTCAAATGAGGTTACATCTATTTCAAATTACATTAAAATAATGAGTATTATTTTTATCTACACGTTGTGTGTACATTGTTTCATTTTAGATTTTAGGGTGGCAGGGTAAGCTCTGCAGCCAAACTGCTTGTGTTGGAATCCTCTCTCTGCCTCTTAGTAGCTGGGTGAGTTTGAATAGGTAACTTAATCTTTCTCAATCTAGTGATACTTAAAATGGGAATAATGGTACTTACTTACATAAAGGTTATCTTGGAGGATGAATGAGATAAGTAGTTCACTTAGTTTAATACCCGCCGTATTGCAAATACTTAAGTGGTAACTGTTATTACTCTTACAGTTAATTTTTAGATCACCCATATGTGAGAAATTATTTGTATTTTCATTTATGGGAGGAGCAGTGATTGTAACTCAGTTTTCTATATTTTGGATATGCTAGAATTTTCATTGATTTAAGCTTTGAATATTTTTAAAAACAGGGGTAATATGTCTGTGATTTACTGTTTATAGAATGTATGTCTGCTCACTCACACTGCTGACCAAAGAAAAATTAATCATGCTAACCAAAAAGTATTTACTTTAAGATACTAAGGTAAGATGAAAACTTCCTATAATGGTATAATGAAGTAGAAGTTTTAAAAGAAAAATTTTTTATAATATTAAATTTATTTGAGTGTTAAAGGTCAATTTAAGTAACATTTTAAATCACAGATTAATCTCTGTCTAAAATGAAAGAAAACTTTTTATGTATGATACAAGAGTTATGTAAACTGTTGCCAACAAAGGTATGTTTCTTGGCATTTCTTTTTAAGTTCAAAGTTTTGGGGGAGTCATGCAACTTTGAATGCCAAGTTACGTTATTACAATACGCTTTACACTTAATGTAATCTAGCATTGCATTAATATAATACAAGAATTTAAATTTACTGTTAAACCTTTATGTTATTGTATTCTGTTTTCACATTTGATTAAGAAATGGGAAGAAAGAGCTAAAAGATTTTTTCTGCTGTTATTCTTACCAGGTAGGGGAAAGGATAGACTAAGCTGAAGACCTGCCTAGTGAAGGCGATTGCATGTGCATAGGGATCATTCTTGTTTTTCCTTTGCCTGTGTTGGTCTCTCACATAGATCACAGTATCCTCACTAGTGAAGTTTTTGACTTCTAATGATGTTTGCTTGTTTATATGTTTTGCATTACAGAATGGGTGGTGACTGTAATGCAATGTGACTGTCTGATTATGTGATTTTTACATCTTTTGTTTTGTGTTGTATAAACAAACCAGTTGTGTTTTTGTTCCAAGTCTTAAGATGTAGAATTGAACTGCATTTTGACATCTGGGAAAACTGAGTTGCCTAAAACTCTCTTACTCCTACCCTCTTTTCTATCCTTCTAATGCTTCATGTACCTATGCTTTGCTTTATATCACTACTATTGAAGTCTTTCAGAATAGTTTTGTATTTTATTTCCTTAGATTTGTTTTTTTTGTAGAATTTCATGCTAAAATACAATAAGGTTCTCTCCTTTGGCAGTAACTGCAATGATTGCATTCTGCTAATTTTATGTTCATTGGATTTTTTGAAGAGGATGTAATTATTTAAGGTATTATGAAATGCACTGTGATTTGAATCTGGTAATCTTTCAATCAGATACAGTCTTAATTTATAAATAGAGCATACATGTATAAAATTTTGAACAACTCTTTGCCCTAAAATGTATACATTTTTGTATTTCCACTTAAAATTCTTTTGCATTCATGAATTAGATTTTTCTTTTTTGCATATTCTGCTCATTCTGAACTGATTGGAAATTAAGTGAATGGAATTGATCTTTTTCTACTTTTTGAGATAAAAGTTTGGGGGCTGTTACTAGCTTGATTTTAAGGTGTTTACTTTTAAAACATTAAAACATCTATTTATGAATAACGTTACTTGGAGTCTGTCAGAGACAAATGGAATGCCTGGGCTTTTTTGTTTCTGTTTTTTTTCCATAATGTAAAAAGAGTGATTGCCAGGCTTAATTTAGCCATATTGTAAAATTTATTTAACATGTTTACTTAATCATTTGTGAAAGATGAGATATGAACAAAAGAAAAGAGGACTTGAGTCGGAGGTTTTTTCTTTTTAATCAGTGTGATAGAATTAGCTAACGTACACCTTAACATGTCTTTATTTGTTGAGTATTCTTTTTTATTAACAAAGCCTTTTTTTTAATCATTAGTTTATTTGGTTTTGCAAAGAAAATAAGAGACATCCTAAGAGATAGAGCAAACATTACTTCATTTTTTTGCAGTATAAGAAAAGTAGCTCTAATATGAATCAGTGACTTGTTAAAAGCTAGTAGAAGGGTGAGTCCAAAGAAAGATGCAGGGTTTTTGGGGACCTGGGGCAGTATTTTTCCCATAATGTTACATCAGTGGATTTCAAACTTTAGAGGGTGTCAGAATAACCTGGAGGGCTTGTTAAACGATAGATTACTTGCATTATCCCCAGAGTTTCTCCTTCATTCATTCCAGGCTGGGGCCTGGGAATTCGTATTTCTAGTAAGTTCCCAGATGATGCTGATGCTTTGGGTCTGGGAATCACCCTTTGTGACCCTGAACCACTGTACTATCTCCCATTAATCAAATCTTTAATGTTTTTCTTCTTTAGATTAATATAATTTACACATACATTATCTCACTGGATCTGTAAACCCTAAAAAGCTCAGCGTAGCAAATATTATCCTTGTTGGTGAGGCAGTAAGGTTAGAAAGGCAGCATAGTGATATGGGAAGAGCATGGATCTTAGAGTTTGCTAGACTTAAAGTCTGACATAAAACCTTGCTCAGCCATTATCAGTTAAGTAATAAAGATACACTACTTAACCTTAGTGAATGAACCTTAGTTTCCACATCTCTAACATGGTGGTAAAAATCTTTTAACTTGTAGGATGTTTTTTTAGGTTTGTTGAAAGTATAGGATAGATGTTTTTAGAATGTTGGTTCCAACTGGGGGTGATCCCCTACTACCATGCCTGGGCATTTGGCAATATGTGGAGACATTTTAGTGGTCGCCGCCAGGGGATTGAAGCAGGAGGGATGCTGTTCTCATCTAATGGGTAGAGAGGCCAGTGATGCTGCCAGACAGCCTGCAGTGCACAAGGCAATCTCTCCCATAACACAGAATTACCCAGCTCAGATTGCCAGCACTGCTGAGGTTCAGAAACCCTGGTACATAGTAAGTGTGATACTTGAATAGAAGTCATTAATTTTGCCCCTTACGTTGTATTTAAGAAGGTCAAATTGCAAATAAATGATGGGGGTAGGCTTTTAACTGCTAGGTTTCTGACTGCTGCTGGGTCAGTGTTCTTTATTATAAGAATTTTGTCCACAAAAGATAAGCCTGGTAACAAAAAGGTTTATTTGAAGAGGCTCCTGTGTTATTTGGTTGATTGTGAAAGTGTTACTTGGAACTTATGTTAGAAAAGAATGAAGATGTTGTCAGTTAACAGGTTTAAGTGTAATACACCTTATGAGATATTCACAAGGATGTTACAGGAACTGCTCTTACAGGATGGATGTGCTTTGTTAAAAGAAAGCTTTTTTTGATTCTTATATTGCCAATAGCTTTTAAAGTAAACCTTAGATTGTTTCCATTCATTATGTAGTTGTTGAGCGGTAGAGAGATACTTTGCTCCCAGGGTCCTTGTTTTTTGTTGTTTAATACATTCTTAGTCTTACACTTTAATTCTAAAGCTGCTTTTGTTATAGTCAGATATGGTGAAATTAAGTGGGCTGATACAACATGGCAAATTTCTCACAAGTTATAGAAATTTCTCATTTTTCCAGATAAAGTAGAGCTGACTCTAAAGTTCTCTGTTGCATGTATTACATTCTTTCTAGAGCCTAAATTTGCTATGTCAGCCTGTTGAATTAAAGTGGTTTATTTATCTAAATTAAAAACTTGATTAAAGTGAAGTTCTTAGAAAAAATTGGGATAGAGTTTTAGATTAGTCCGAAGATGAGAAGATGTCAAGGTAGTAGCTTAGTGGATTCTGAGTTTTGTTTTGTTGTTTTGAGGGCAAACATGATTATGAAAGTGTTTAGGAATAGATTGCTAAGATTTTTTTTTCTCTTTCATTGATTTTACAATTTATTTTGCATCTCTCTTTGCACAAACAGAAGAAAACGTCAGTCCTGCTTTAAAATTCTTATCGTATTTAAGTTTTGACTGAGCATTGATTCATTTTGACATTGCAGGAGACATTTCAAAGATACTGACTAATATTTTAAAACCAGGACTGTTAATCATGATAGCTTCAAATTTGTTAAGAAAAACAGTATTTATTGCTGTAGTTTATTTAAATAAGGCTTATAGTGTTTATTTCAGTGTATGAATAAACACCATTTGTTTACTGTACTTAGGGAAACTTGTTTTAGAAAAACATGACAAAGAGAATTAAAAAAAAATTACCCACTGTCTTACTTCTCTGAAACTTCATGTTTCCTATTAGCATCTGGTTTTGTTCATGTGCATCTGTTTTTAAATGAAATTCACCATAGTGAACTTAAAAGGTATATATGTGTTTTTACAATTTCTCGAGCACCTCATAATTGCCCTAATTATTTTAAATGGTGAAGTCATGAGAAATATTTAATTATTTCCCTGTAGTTATTTATTAAACTTGTTTCCAATATGTGGCTGTATTTCTCCTTCTACTTTCTGATTTTTCTCAAGAGTGGATTTAAAATGAACTAAATATTAGGATTTTTATAATTTGATTTACAAAATCACAGTGTTACACAAAAAAATAGCTGAAGTGTTGGAGTTTTTCCCCTCGTTTTCTTAAAGGAAAGCTGTTGCTTAAGATTTTAACTGTATTTTACTTAGGTGAGACAAAATTAAATTTATCTAAACACTTTTGACCTGCCAAGTTTCCTTTTCCTATTGTTGGAATAATAAATTGTGTTGAAATTAAAGTGGATATTGAAGGAATTTTAATAAGCTATCACATTTTATACTTAAGTGGTTATAACCTTGTTGCTTTCTGGCTTTAATCAAAAGGGTATGGCTTGTTATGATGTTACTGTTCCCTGGAGCATATTTTCAATGATATAGTTTATTTGCATAGTTACCTAGTAAAAATTGGTGGTATTAACTGGTGGAGGGTTGCTGTGTATTTGCATTTATAATCAGTTTTTGTGCTCAAAAATGGCATTTGCTTATGTCAGATTTTATTTTTAAGATATTAAAATAGAAAAATTACTTTAGCATTATTATATAACTTTCTCAATGAATATATGTGGTTAAAACAAAATATTGAGGAAGAAACAAGCTGTTCTCTTTTTTAAACAAAATTACTTGTTAGTATAACATTTTTCCAAGCAAGATAAAATTGTTTCAATTCTTACACACAGGAAAATTTTGATCTAGGTGTGGTAATACCTTGTTGGATGCTAATGAAAATAGAGTGAAGGTAAAAATATTTGTGAGTATATTTATGTTTTTTGAAAACAAGTAATCTAACATGAATAGTTTTCATGGACTAGTTTTAGGAAATCTAAAATAGTCTAATATACAAAAGTATGGTATAATTTTGCATTGTCTGGGTTCTGTCCAGTATACAAGATTATATGATACTACAAAATATGCTAAGGTACTGGTTATTAAGGCTATTTAATACTGAAAAGGTCACACAGATTGTGGTTATTGTATAGTGTCCAAAAGCTAAGGCTTGCCATCTGTTATTCAAATAAAGGAAAAAAGATAATCTAGTGATATAAGTAGTTTTGATACTTCTGTTTTGGGAATCATCTATTGATGATTTTTTAAAGATTAATAGCAAATTTTAAACTTGGGCTAAAGTGAGACTTACTGGTTATGCCCGTGTTTATGTTTTTCTACTAAAACACAAAGATACTGGTTGAGAACTAAAAATTATGTAATGGAAGTCTGACTTTTAATCATTACTTTCACAAGATTGTTTGGATATTTAAGTGGAAACATGTTTCAACTTGAGATATTAAGTTATATAAGATTTTTGTATTTTTGAACTGTGGTTTTACTAATAGGTGATGTATAGAAATTCATTATTTCAAAACTCAGGGAACCGACTTAATTATTATTCCTTAAAGATTTGCTTTAAATATTTTTCAGGTTCTCTGCTTCTACTATTACACTCAATTCTGGTCTGTACTCTGTTTAGCAAATGAGTTGCCCATTTAAAAATTATGCTGTTGGCATTTTGAGCCATTACAGAAGTTGTTTCAATAACAATTTCTTTACACCCCCAAGAACTTGGCCTTGCCAGGTTGCATACAAGTCTTTAAAATTTCATATTGAGCTTAATATGATATGAATAATTTTAATCTACTTTTATTTATTATGTTAGCTGTTTTTATTGATAAGGTCATTGTCATGCAAAATGATGAATATGATCACATAAAATATTTCAGTTCAGGTATGATTTTGAATGTACGTTCTCACGTGTAACTTGGTGTTTCAGACCCTTTGTTTTTTGTATGAAAAACATCTTGCCAATATCAGATTAATGTCTGATGAAAGTAGATTGTTTTACTAGCAACAGTTTATAGAATTTGTTCAGGCTTGAATTGTAGGCCGTGAAAAGAATGGTGCTGTTTTGGACTTTTTGAGATAGACAGATAATGTGTACATTGAGTGAGGCACATACATAGGTGAGAATTTTATCCAAACACTGCAAGTTTAAAAGTCTTTACTTATTTTGTTTTCTTAATAATATTTAAAGGGTGTGAGGTGTTAAGCATTCCTTTCCCTTGTTCTCATTTTTATCCCTCTCATTTATTGGTTTTTCTGTCTTTCTGTGTGTTGCTTTTTTAAGTTTGTTTGCTGTTTGAAAAAAGTTGACTCCTTAATCACTTTTTCCTTCTAACGTTTCAGCTTAATTATTTTCCAAGATATTTTTTAGCATTTTCTCTGCATGTGAAGATTCAGCAACTAATCATGATCAGTAATTGTGTTCTTTTCCCTCAATTGCAGTAATTGGATTCATACTGAAATGGTATCCCTTCAGAAACAAGCATTTACAGGTAGCTGACTTAAGAGTGTTACCTGTTTAAACCAAGACTCATATATTTTAGTATATTTTTGAATTGCATATGATTAAATTTTAAAATGTGAATTTTGACCGGTATTTTAGTTTATGTAATTTCAGATTTTTTTGATAATTCATTTATTCCAATGATTTGTATAGTTGATATAATAAATAAATACCTTCAGTGGGGATATGAATCATATTTTGCAATGTTAGAACAAAGGCAATTATCATAAAATTAGTAATTGATTCTTACAAATGGAGTAATGAATGTGATCTAAAATAAAATAGTGTACTTAGGCAAAACTTCCTTTGCTAATTGGGAAAAAAAGCAAGTCATTTCCAAATTGTTTCCAGGCTTAAGATACAGAATAAAGACTTGGTTTTATTATATTAAAGCCAAATATAAAATGAAGCAGCTTAGCACAGATTGTGGCTCTTCTCCTTTAAAATGGTTTAATAGGTCTTTCTTTGAAAAAGACATTTGATTGTTATAAATTTAAAATTTTTTCAGTTTTGGCTTATCAAGAAAAAGGAAACCTACTTGCTGGAGAAAGATTTGTATTAGAACTTTGTTTTCTTAGTACCTTGTGTGTGTGGTAGTTTTTGAATCTTAGGAAATTAGTTCGTGATGATATCTAAAAGATCAAATAGGGTTGGAAATCTTGGAATCTTATTTTTTTCAAAATGCAGTTGGCTAACATTGAGTTAATTGACACAAAATATTACTAGGCCTTTGTCATTAAACTACTGACATATCCCTTGGCATCTGCTGTACCTTACCCGTTTGAATGTCTTTTTTCTGTAAAAGTTAATGGCCTTTTGTCTTTTTGCATAACTATATTGTAGCCAAAATCACTTAAGTGTTTTAGGTTGTCACTTTTGGTAAAATAAATGATTAAAGCATGGCTTTTATAATAGAATGATATTAAGGAAGTAACTTACAATTCTAGAGTTAATATAAAGATGAGAGCATAAAAGATACCCTCTTTTGTACTTTACAGTAATGTTGGATCAGTGTCATAATTTTAACTTTTATAACCTTATACTTTATTATGATTTTTCTGTAGAAAATTAGACTTAGCATTTGGCTTAGTTCAAGTATATAATATTGACATAGGTCTAATGACATTTTGAAAGCATTTTGTAAGTTATAGCCATATTTTGTTGATTTGTCACTAATAGTCATTCTGAGATGTTTTTTTAGTGGGAGCAAAACCATGTGAGAGTGGTGTGTATATTTGTGTGTGTGTGTGTATTTTAACTGCAGCTGAGTTCTGAAACAGGAAATCAGTCTTATCGTATTCATCCAGAGACCTAGGAAGAAGGCAATTGTTTGGTATACTCGTTAAAACCAGTTAGTTGGGCAACTTAAATTTCTAGAGGTTCACAGATGTAAGATTGAACAGTTGTAAATACAGTATTTCATAATTAACTACTTTGAGGAAAAGTTTATTAGTCAAGGGGTCTAATAATCCCTCAGCTAATACACTAAAAAATTGTACTTTGGATTTTAGAGTATTGCTAGCATTGTCAGTGACTCGATAAGATATTTTTCTCTGGTTCTAATTTGATTAAAGTTCAGAGTGTCTTGATTATTCCTTTAAAAACTAATTTTTTTAACAAAATATAATTGTAATATATCTGGCTTGAAATAATTTCAAAATGATTCTTTAAACAATCCAGTAGAAAAAAAGTTACCTTCTGTTTGAAATGTTTTGTCACTGGAAATTATGTTTCTCTGTCTATTAATGTACATATGTACATAATTACATACTTATAATCAGTGTATTCATGCTGTCTGTGATCTCTTTCCCAAAATAATTTTCATCTATCAGTGGATACTTGTCATTTTTAAAGCTATGTAAGTAATATTTCACCAGGCTAACTACCATGATTTGAGTTATTTACATTTTTTCCTTTCATAAATAGCATTATTACGAGTATCTTTTTGTATAATTTACTTTTTGTTGTTTTGTTCTTAAGAGTATATTTGTATATTGTTACAGTGGGATTGCTTGAATAAAAGGTACCACAGTTTCATAGCTCTTTGTTACAGGTCGCAGACTTCTTGCCAGATGAACCTATTTATAGTATTGCAACTAAATGTTACTAGCAATTCTTGATGCTACCTTTGAAGAATGTGATGTTTTCATTTAGAAAGTGAGATCTAGGCTTCTATTTCAAAGCAAAATTACTTGTAAACTTTTTGGTCAGGATGAGTTGGTGTTATATAAAAACATAAAGGAAAATTCTGAAGTTTTAATTGTTTGGAGAAGTAGAAAATTAGAGTTCATAAATTACTTGGCAGTCAGTTTTCCGCTAGCCAATAATTTTTTTTTTTGGTATCATTAATCTACAATTACATGAGGAACATTGTGTTTACTAGACTCCTCCCTTCACCAAGTCCCCCCCACATACCCCGTTAGTCACTGTCCATCAGCATAGTAAGATGCTGTAAAATCACTAGTCTTCTTTATGTTGTGCAGCCCTCCCTGTGCCCCCACACACACATTATACATGCTAATAGTAAGGCCCCCTCCTTCCCACCCATCCTCCCCAGTCCCTTTCCCTTTGGTAACTGTTAGTCCTTTCTTGGGTTCTGTGATTCTGCTGTTTTGTTTCTTCAGTTTTTCCTTTGTTCTTATATTCTGCATATGAGTGAAATCATTTGGTACTTGTCTTTCTCCGCCTGGCTTATTTTACTGAGCATAATACCCTCTAGCTCCATCCATGTTATTGCAAATGGTAGGATTTGTTTTCTTATGACTGAATAATATTCCATTGTGTATATGTACCACATCTTCTTTATCCATTCATCTACTGATGGACACTTAGGTTACTTCCATTTTTTGGCTGTTGTAAATAGTGCTGCGATAAACATAGGGGTGCATCTGTCTTTTTCAAATTGGCTAGCCGATAATTTATAAAAAGGAATCTAAAATTTATGCTAAAGTGAATTTAAGTTAATACATTAAAATTCCTTCTATAATTTGTAAAAGCCTGTGTTGAGTTGCCTTGTAATGAGCCATTTAAACTAAAATTAAATAACAGGACATTTCTAACTCATGTAACCTCACATAATAACACCTTATTTGCAATTTTAAAGCCCTTTGCAGTTCTACAAATTTACAGGTATTTCCAGAGACCTTATTTGATCCTTGAAACAGCCAGTAAAGAACTTACAGCAAGTGTTATTTTACAGAAAAACAAAAACACTTGTGACCAGAGATTGAGTATCTTACTTGCAGTCATAGACTTAAATTGAATGCTATAGACTAAATGGAATGCTATAGTCTTCTATATTAAATGACAATATGCATTAGGTGCTTAGTACAGGACCTGGCACCTAGTAAATACTTAAATGTTCCTGTGTTTTATGTTGTTCCTGCATGCATGCTTCTTTATTCTTAAAACCTTCTTTTTTTTTTTTTTTACATTACTGTAGTTCAGGCTTTTGTAACTATGCACCCTTTTCACTTTAGAACATAAGATTTTAGGCTGCATTAATTTGATATGTAAAGGACTGATTATATGCTTTTTATATTAGGGCAAATTGTTATTAAATAATGAACAGCACTTTATCAACTGGAAAATTTAAGGAACAGTTGTTTATTTTCTTCCCAAAAGCATCTTCAATTTAGAGACCAGATATAAACATTTAATACATTAATAGGGGAAAAATAAATATAGTAAGAAATGAAAACTCTTCCACTAAATAAAGTCATAGAAGTTCATGAGAGTGGCTGGTATTTAAAGAATAATTTGATTTAAAAAGTTGATACTAATAGGTATAACTGTGGCACACCTAATTTTAAACTTGGTAAAATCTGTTGAAAGAAGTATAAACCTGATGTATTTTATGTATCAATGGCTGAATTTCTTTTCCTTTGACTTGAGCCTTAAGTGTTGATTGAAAGCACTGATAGAAAGCAGGAAAAAGCTCCAGAAATTCCTGGAAAATAAAATCAAATGATGAATCCCTGATATTTGCTAACTTGTTTCTCTTGCTAGTCTGTTTATTCGTTCATTCCTGCTGCTGGGTTAGCTGTGTTCCTCTTGTGAGCCAAGCAACTTCAGATTTGCTTTTGGTGCTTTTGATCACTACCTCTGTAAGTCTGTATGTCACTTTCTATTTGGCCAGTTACGTTCCCTGTTGTTACTGTAACTGTGTTAAAGCTGCAGGTTGTTACTATAACTTTCAGTAACATAGAATTTTAAAAATAGCTTATATGGAATCTGTTGAAATAATTTTCCTTCAAATAATTATGGCAAGAAGAAAAGGTAGTGAATACGAGCGCTGCATTTTAGTTTGTAAGTTGTTTTGGGGGTAAGCATATCTATATATTAAATAAAGCACTAAAGAATCTTTTGACTGCTTTATTTTCAGTAATCATGCTTAAAATAAGATTCAGTCTATATGTCAGGAACACATTCTTATAAAACCTGGCTTAGGGAGCTATTTCTATTTATTATCCTGTATTCGAAAAGTCTAGTTCAATTTTAGTTTATAAACCCCAATTTTTAGGCTCAAATAAAATTTTGCGATAAGGTAGACTCATGACCTCAACTCACAAGTTGTTTTCTAAAAGAATTTTTGCTAATTAAATGTAACTTAGAACATATTTTTAGTGTAAGTCTTGATTGGATGCTTAGAACAGCCCATAAAAATTTATTTAGCTAATATAGTCACATTTTATAATAGGTCAGTTATATTATGAGTTAAATTGACTTCTAAGGGCAGACTATAGAACTTAATTACCATTTACTAATTTTTTCTTTGCATCATTGTAGCACAAATCAAGACTGTCCAAATGTATATATAATTATCAAAAGTAATCAACTAATAACTTAATATCTGTTTATTTTATTGAATGTAAATTATACCTCAATTAAAACAAAAAGAAATTGAACATATTTGTTCAGAGGTAGGGGGAAAAGTTTGTCCAGTTTATCTCAGATCTCCTGTAGCTATGGGCAAGGTAGAAAGTACCATGTATTCATTTCTTCTGCCACTCTCATTATTCCATGTACAGTGGCCACTGGTGTTTGGGGAAGGAAGGCTTTTAGAGTAATACTTCAGATATGTTCTTAAGTTAAAATAAGTACTTAAAAGGCAAGGTGACATAAAGATTTCAAAGAATTAAAAGTTTCTGTTAGGCTTTGGTGCTCCTTAGAAGGATTAAGTTATTCAACAAGTCGGTGTCATTGAAGAAAAAAAGCCAAATAGTTACCGTGAGCCCTTATGATGTAGGACTGAACCAGTTGTTCAATTGATAAGACAACTATCAAAGTGCTCTGAGCATTGTTCATACATTCTTTAATCATTTTAATCATGCTTTATCATAAGTTCTTTCATTAGCTCCATTTTACTTAGAAAACAGGCAGAGAGAGAGAATGCAACTTGCCCAAAGTTTCACATAAGTGAAGCTGGGGTTCAGACCAGGCAGTGGCTATAAAACGTTAAGTTCTTAACCATGGTACCACACGGCCTGCAAGTAAATCACTAAAATATCCAGCTTCCTCCAGTGACCTATAATTAGTATCATTTTTTATGCTTAGTAATTGTAAGTCATTAGATGAAAACTTTGTATTAAACACTCTTACTCAAAAATATATCTAGTAAGTACAGGTTAAGGTTATTTTGTATTAGAAATCATGCATATAGATTGTTTTTTCTCAGTTATTATTTGGTTTAAAGTATGTTATAAAAATTTTAATGTGGGGAAGCAAAAATGTTAGAAAAATTTTGTTTATTGTTATAATTCTTGGCCTAGGAAATATTTGCTTCATCATTCAGCACTGATTAGTTGCTGAATTCAGTTTTGAAAATGCCAGTAGATTTTTGTATTGACTTTTAGAAGTTTTCCAGTCTTAACATTTGATTAATCACTTTTATTTATAAACTTCTTCCTTTGAAAATGTTTTATTTTTATTGGTGACTTGGAAATAATAAAATTCTTAGTTTTTTTGTGAGGCAGCATGATATAAAAAGGTTGAGTTTTAGAGTTACGTACACAACAGGTTTGAATTATAACTTACTACTTAGTGGCTTTTGGACCTTGTGCAAATTACCCAATTTTTTTAACCCTCAATTTCATCATCTGTGAAATAGTAATATTACCTTATCAGATTGTTAGGGTTAATTGAGAATGTATTTGGCATACTGTCTGGCCTATGTTCTCTACATCTTTCTAACTAATGATTGAAGTCAGAATTTTGGATAAAATCTGAAACTATAAATAGGGAAGGTAAGAATCTGAAGGGAAACCTTAAAAAGACTGAATTCCTAGATTCTATTTAAAGGAATGACTGTATTTGTGCTCTGTAAGAGATTGCATGACCATGTATTGTTGGTCTGCAACACACTCTCTTGTTGATCCTGGCCTCTATTTATCCTTAAAACTAGAGGATTTTCCATCAGTCTTGCCGCCTTCTCCAAAAAGCACTGTGTGAGCTGTACTGGACTGCTTCCTGTTTCTGAATATTTTATATATTTCTATATCTCTGCTCTGTCCTCTTGGAATGTAATTGCTCTCGTTTCTTCTTCTGGCCACTGATATCTGACTTCTTATAAGGATTATCTAATGTATTACCTAAGCTTTCTCTGTGCCCCTGCAGAATTAATGCCTCTCCCGGTCTTAAAATATCTTGATCTTACTTATAATAACAGATACTTTGGCACAGTTGTAGGTCTGTGTGTCTGTTTTCTCTGATAGAATGGGAACTCTTTGAATGCAATAGTCTGCTTACTTAGCCTCATATTCCCAGTGCCCCTTGCACAGAACGTTCAATATGTGTTTGATCAGTGAATGGAAGGGGCCAACTGAGCTTACTTTAATCAGTATATAATGTCCCCACTTCTGTATAGCTATAGACAATTAGTTTTCTTAAGTAAGTTAACCAAGCCTTTGCAACCTTATATACTTGATTAGTTAGTTTCATAGTGCAGAGATAAATTTGAATTTAATCCTGGTTAAAATGATAACATTTCAAGGGGCTTTTCACTTCTATGCTTTTCTATAAGGCTAAAAAGTCTTACTAGCATTTTCAGTGAAATTAATGGCTAGGTTACATAAGCTTGTTAGTAATTATCATTTTCTGTACTATTATTGCTAGAATTATCTAACATAGTAGTAGTATAATAGTTCTTTGGTGCATTGCTTTGGAAAACTTGGATGATTTCAATTTATATTTTTGACTAAGATGTATTTGTAATTCTTTTAGCTAGGAATCCAGATTGGTGGTAACTGCTACTGCTTTAGGTTCCCTACTGCTACCTCATTTTTTTCTGTTATTTCACATTTTCTTATGTTTGTGCTCCAAGACAAGTTAAAAGTAAAGATTATTCACTTTCAGGAATTGTACTTGATTTGAGCCTCTCTTCTCTTATGCTTTTGTTTTTCTCATGAATGTACAAAATATTCTGAAGCATTTTGATAATTGCAAGCTCTTCTTAGGTAGGGTAATTTCTTATAATAGAATAATATATGACAGAATATTCATGATGTTAAAAATGATAATCCTCACAGTTTTATTCTGTAGTCTATAATAGAAAAAAACCCTTTGAAGTTGGTGAATTTATGTATTCTCAAAGTGACAAAAATTGTTCCTGGCACATAGTAAATGCTATATACATTCATTCATGCATGCATTCATTCATTCATTCATTCATAGAGACCATTTTTAAAAAGTGCATATAGCAGTTTTAAAAACTGCATATAGCTGACTGCAGGGCAAGACAATATTTTGTCATGACAGTAAATAGACTTGGATATAATTATAAAACAAACATAATTTAGAAAATCTGTTATAGAAACAGTACAGGTACATTGTACCAAAATTAGAAAATACAAAACAAGCAAAAAAAATGACAAAAATATATGTATTCACACCACCTAGAGATTATTACTTTTAGAGTCTTAGTTTGTAATCTTTTTGTCTACATATGTCTGTATGGATGTGTATATATTCTATTACCAAAATGGTATCACTGTACATTCTTTTTAGAAACCTTGTTATCAGTCAATAATGTCTACTTTTCTATTTCAGTAAATTTTCATGTAATCAAATACCCAGATTATATTAAAATTTCTCTAACTGGCTCAAAAATGTCCTTTATGGCCTGCTTGCCTAAAACTGTGTCCAGAATGGCATTGTACCCATGAACTTGGCTGTTAGAAGTCTTAAGTCTTTTAAAATCAGGATTGCTAATTCATCCCTCCCTTCTCACCTTTTAAGATATTTGACTTTTAGAAAGATACTTGAAAAGATACTAGGTCATATCCTACAGACCTTTGGCCAGTTTACTTTATCATTATCATTTAGTTTGTTTATCTCATATATTTTCTGTAAAGTAAAATTTATATCTAAATGGTTGATGGGTTCTTGAGTTGAAAATAACTTGGCTAGCATAGATGATATGTCCTTCATATTGCATCACGTGGGAAGTTTCATTATGTACTTAATTTTCTTGGTGATGCCAAGATTGACCACTGAAATTGAGTGATGGCAACCTTTTCTGCCTGTTTAATTATCTTTGACTCCTTACCATACCAAGAAGTAGAGTAAAATTGTAATGTCCAAATAACCCTTGAAATAAATCCTTTTTAATTGGTTACCAATTTGATATTAGGTTTATCTTCTTCTGATTGTTTCAATGTATGCTTCTCTTTTCTATGAAGCAGCCATTTTTATTAGTTTTGTGTGTGTGTGTTGGGTTCAGGTCCAAGCAAATATATGTATAAATATTATGTATTTTATCTAGAAGGAAAATAGTATTTATTTTATACAAAAGGTAGCATACTGCATACCCTGTGGTGCTTACTTTTTCTTAAAATGTTCTGTAGATCTGTCCCGTCAATACACAATAGTCGTATGGGTAGAACATACAGTACACATAAAACCTTTTCTTAAATTATATTAAAAGCTTTCAGTAATTTGAGAGTTTATATTTGGATTGAAAAAAATCAACTCAATGTGAATGAAGCAGAAAGTAAAGAAAAAAGGTCTAGAAAAGGGTACTCAATTTGGTGAATTTTGAATTGTATTTGAAAGATAAATGGGTCCAGAAATAGGTAGACAGAGAACTTTAGAGAGAGGGTCTTGGGGAGAGGCTTTTGGCAGCTAGTTTGGCTGGTTTGAAATGTCTGTATCGGAAAATCCTGAGATTACAGATTGATGGAACTCAAGAAGAAATGAGAGCTGAAATGATGGACAAAATGCATGGAAATGTAGATTGTTTGTTTTTCATAGTTTAATGTAAATTCTTCTGGAGTGTAGAAGTTTGTTTTTATGCCAACTATTATGTGTAACAACAGAATGAAGTGGGAATATTAAATATTGATTATCTTGACTGAACATGAGATTAAAGTCTACCTTAGTTCAGTATTTATTCAGTGATAAAATACCAAACCCTAAAAGAGATATGAGTGGTTGTTTCAACCTAATCATCATACAGAATAGGAAATTTAAGTCTAAAAAGATTAAGTGACTTGTCCAAATGATAAGGCTGGTTAGGGGCACAGCCAGCTCTTAAATCTGACTTTCTAACTCTTGATCGTATCTACTTTTGTATATACTGTGGGGACCTTGTATTACTATGAAGAATTAGAATTTATGCAATTTTTTGCTTTTATTTTAATTTTGGTTTTTGTTGCAAGATACTTTAGTACTGTGGTTTATAAAGTCTGAGGTTTTTGGTTTTGATATATACCTAAATACTGTACATATGAAGTTACCTTTTATCTTAGGTGCATTTTTAATGTACTAAGTGGAGGGGTTTGAAAATTATTTTGCCATATAATTGTTCTGAGAATCTTTATTTTGGAATTAATAATACATTACCTGCATTTCTTAATTGCGCATGATGTTTTATAAGTAAATACATTTGACTTGACAACCTTTATTAGCATAGTTATAGTAGGGAAAGCTTTCTTTTTTATAATCATCTAATATTTTTAAATGTGTAATGTGCATTGTTACATATTTCAGATATTTCCTTAACCTAAGTACTCAGATATTTATCCAAACATTATTGCTATGGGGTTTCCTGCAGAAAGACTTGAAGGCGTATACAGGAACAATATTGATGATGTAGTAAGGTAAGAACTCTTAATTTTCTATTTCATATATTGATGTATTATATCCATATTGTATTTTCATTTAGAAAAGATTTCGAAATAAAAAAAGATGTACTATGTGATGTCAACTTTGTTTTTATTATGTTGGTGTTCTGTAACTGCTTTTGTTTTGCTTTATCAATGGTATACATCTTATTTGTTAGCACTGACCTTTTACATAACGGGGTGTGCGTGATTTCATGGACTCTATAAATGTCTCTCACTAGACTAATGCCTGGATTCCATTGCACAATAATATTTGCCTTTTATTTCACAATTGACAATTAGGCTTAAAAACCTTGAGTGTATTTAGTCACTTAAATTTATTCACCCTAAGGTACAGATAACTAATATACCATGTATTTTTTAAATAGAGCAGTTTCTAATAGGGCATAAGTGTACCAAGCACCTGAAGAAGTATTTGGTATAAGGGATCTAGAAAGGAATTGCTGGGCATACCAAAGCCTAACTTAGGCCATTTTATAGTTTTGCATAATTTTCTAAGTTATTATCATTCAGCTCAGAACTGTACTTCTCAAGGCCCATTTAAATAATTTTTAATACATTTATGACCTAAGAATACATATTTTCTGAGAGAAGAAATTATGTCTTGCTTTGTAAATAGTCTTAATATATTTTTGATTTCAGAGCAAATATATATATTGATTTCAGAGCAAATATATATATTCGTAAATATATGAATAAACTAAAATGTCAGGAACTTTAATGACTTTTAAAAGTTAAATTTTTGTATTATTTCCTTGCCCTTTTTGAAAAGTATCTAGTATTTTTCTTGGGAGACTTTCAATTTAAATATTTGGTGGTTATGAGAATTAAATGTTAAATGAATAGGAAAGTACTTACTAAAACATTGTGCAGATATAGAATCCTTTTATAATAGTTAACCTAAGTATATAAGCCTACACTTGCACCCTTATATGAGCTAGCCTTAAGTAGTTTTTCTAAGTGGTTAATTTTTAATAATTTACTTTGAACCGAAGCATTTACATTTTTACTGCAGATTGACATTTTTGCAGCATTGAGTTGTGTCCACTTGGACTTCTGTAGTGTTTCTATTGTATTCAGAATTAAATTTCAGTATCTACAAAAACTACAAAAACCCTAAAACTTCTTTGTTGTTTTTATTACAATTATATGTGGTACATGAAGCTGTCAAGTGCTTTTTAAGAACTTGAGAATAGGGAAATAAATTTGCTTTCTCATGGACACAGTGAAAGGATTCTTAACATTGCAGATTCATGGGACAACAGCTTGATATGGTTTAGTCATTAATAATATACATCTACAGAAAATGCAATAGAAAATGTAGAAAAAAGAGTGATGGAAGTAATGTTGAATGGAGAGATCTAACTGGGAGATGGAGCGGTGCCGTCACCAGGCATGTATTCTTTGCTATGGTGCACGAGTGTTTATCAGGCCTTTTTATGGCCTATATGAAATACCTCACATGATGATCTACTTCATACTACTGTTATTCTGTATTCAACCAAGTACTAATTCAGCCAAAATCAGATTAGTATTCATACAGAAAAAGTATGAGTACTCTGAGTAGAGGACATGTTTCCTGATCATTGTAAGGATAGCTTTATGAATTAATCTTGTATGTTCTTTTGAATGTAAATTAGTCTCTCCTGACTGATGAATAAGTCACTCAAGCTGATGAATCATCTTTTAGGTTACTAATAAAGTCCAGTTTACAGATCTATATATTGCAGTATCTGACCTTAAATTATAATTATTTCACCAAGAAAATACTATTCTGGGAAATAGTTTAATCTATCGTCTTCTGACTTTATAATCCCTACCTTTATACCTCTGAATTAAGATTGATACATTCAGTTTATAATCAATAATCAAGGTTGAAGTTTATTTTATCTGCTTTAATTATCTATTTTATCTGGCTTTTGGTTTTTTTCAAACCTTTAATTCCTAAAAGAAAGCTTATGTGTACAGATTATTTAGCCACTGGTTGCTTTACTCAACTAATTTTGTCACTCCTCTGGTAATGTTAATAGCATATAAAAATGAAGAATTGTCAGCTGAATTATGGTAGCTCTCCTGTGGTTTGTTTGCTTCTTTTTTTGATTGAGTAAATGTCCAGTAAGGCTTTGTTAGCTTCCATTGCTCACCCCACTCTTTCTTATTTTATGAGAGAAAGGATGAACAGTGACCAGGAAGGAAGGTGTAATTTTTTCTATGAGCTAAATTGAAAATAAATAATTCCTCAGTGATTTTCCTATTAGGATTAACCTCTCCATGGAAATGACTGTCTCCAGTGTCTAAATGATTGAGTTCCTTGGTTGCTTCACAGTTTATTGGAGATAGTAGTAATAATCAGTAGGGATTCCTTTTTGGTTCAAAGGTAATAACATCTCAGTGAAAAATGTGTCTTTATTTTCTTACCTCTATTCTGTTAACAAACTATTTCAGTTGGATTTTCCTTTGCCTCTATATTGGGATGTCTAAAGAATATTTAAAATTATCTTCTCTAATTCCATATTTTTCCTATGATTTTCCCACTAAGGAAATAATTTGTAGAGTTCAGACTTTGTTGTTGTACATCATTTCTTTGAGTAAAATAAGCTCAAATTGAAAATAACTTTAATGCTTAAGTTGACCAGTATTATTTAACTGTTTTGGGGTATGGTTTGTTGAATATGGCAATATGACATTTTATACTTGAGGTACTCAAAATACTTTTGTTCAAATATTTAACTTCTCCTTTTGAGATTACCTGCTAGGTTCAAGAATGAATGTAAAAAATAAAAAAGGAGAGAGGAAAAAGTTAACCAAGCTCAAATTTTTTAATATCTTAACTGCAAATACTTTGTTTAATAAGTAGTCAGCATGGACAGGGCCAGAGACATCTCATGCAAGAGAAGTTGAAGAGCTAACTCTTCTACCACTCTCTCTTCCCCTTCTTTCTTGCCACTAAGCTCTTACCCTGACCAGCCAGTACTATGAAATGGTGTTTTATTCAGATTATTAGTTGATATGTCAATGTGAATCTTAAGCCCTCATATTGAAGTTATCTTATTTATATGTTACGTGGTATAAATCAAAGGCCTCATTAACAAATTGATGTTTCATGTGTTTAACAGACTTAGCTTGAAAACTGTTCTGTACCTAATAAATCAGGGAATTATAGGCTTAATAGTGATGACCTGGCTTTCTTAGTGCACAACCTTTAATATGCTACTATGCACTGTAAATCTCCCAAGAGTGAGATTCTAATATGGTGCTTTCCTTTTCCTTTTTTTCTTTTTCTCTCTCTTCCCCTCCCTCCCTTCCCTCTTCATTCTTTCTTTTCTTTTATAGTATATTAAATAACATCTCTCTAAACAGTGTTCCATGGAGCACAATTTGAGAAGTGTTCAGAATGAGAAAAAATATATATTATAGCAGGAATAACAATATTTCCCCTAGACTTGATCAGTAAGAAATAATTTACTTCCTTTTGTTATTGGAAAGATTTTAGATGTGGGAAGATTCTCATATTTATTGTAAGGAAATGCTTAGAGCTCTGTCTTCTTTAGTGATTTTTTCAAAAAGCCATTGTCTTGTATATGATCAGTGTTGTACCCATACATAAGCAGATGTATCACAGACTTAAAAGAGTCCATCTTTACTTTCCTGCTTTATATGTTTTCTTCCAAAGAAACTTCAAATAGTCTTCTTTTAATTATATGTTGATCTCTCAACCTTAATTGTATGTTAGTTTTTTATTAAAAGAGGAAGTGTTTGTCATCCTAACATTATCATTATTGGCTATTTAGTTAAAAAGAATGCAAAAAGAGATTATTTAGAAGAAAGCTTTAAAATAATACTAATTCCATTCTCCGTTTCCAACAACTTTTGGCTTTTCCCCTAATATTTCCTCTCTTTTTTTTAACTTGAGGTGAAAATCATGTGATACAAAATAACCATTTTGAAGTGTACACTAAAGTGAAATTTAGTTTCTTCATAATGTTTTGCAACCGCTACCTTTATCAAGTTCCTAAACATTTTTTATCACCCCAGAAGAAAACCCTGTACCCATTGGCTGCCTCCTATTTCTTTTGTTAGTCTTATTTCCTCACAAATAGCAGAGCTTTGATTGATTTGACTGTTTGTGTTACCTGCACCAATTCAATTTTTTATACTTTAATAATAGGTAACATTTATTGTACATTTATTTACATACATGTGTTACTATTGCATAAGTACTTTACAAATGTCATCCTACTAAATCTCTGCAGTAAACCTGTAAAGATCCCCATGTCATAGATGGTTTAAAAGAGGTCAACTTTCCTAAATGCCACAGCTGGTAATTGTGAGGTTGAGGGTTCAGTCCAGGTCTACCAGATTTCAAAGCTGATTTCTTTAATAACCATGTAATCCTGTATATCAAAGGACAAAAACTGTTTAAGTCTTGGGCTAATCTAGCCTGTTGATGTTCTTTATTTGGCCTACCACACTATTGGTCCATATACAGTATGGAAAATCATCAAGCAAGGTTTTTTCTGGTATTACCATACCAGAACATTTCTTTAGGATTTGAGTCTCCAGATTGAAAAAAAACTTACATGGTGCCAAGCCCAGTAAATTAAAATAGGCCTATACCAGGCATATTATTATTAAATTTCTTTAAGATACTATTATTAAAACTCATAAGAAATAATGAGAATGTCTCAAAACTTTCAGGATCATTTAGGAATGATTAGGATATAAGTGGCACCTAACTTCTCAGCAGTAGAATTAAAGATGAAAGATGGAGGACCAACACTTCAACAAGTTGTGTATACAGCCTAGAATTCTGTATCCAGCCAAACCATCAATCAAAAGTACAAAAGTAGGGAGAAAAAAAAACCCCTAGGACTAAAAAACGTATGTGTCCATGCAACATTTCTTAGGAGAATACTGGAAGATGTGCCTCAGCCAAACAAGGGAATAAACCATGAAAGTAAAGAAAAGGACTTCAGTAAGAGTCCAACTCAGAAGCAGTAAAGGAAATGACAGCTGTGCCAAAAGCTGAAGAGGAACCAGGTCTGATTGAAGCAGTAGGACAGAGAGCTTCAGGGGGGGAAATAGGAACTGATAGGTGGATATTGAAACATTGGAGAAAATGCAATAGATCTTAGGAAACTGGTAGAATTAAGAAACAGGAAGGAATTATTAACATCTGTTCCTAGATTTAACTCCAAATTGTGATACTGTCACTTAAGAGTGACTAAGAGAAGTGAAATGTGTGTGTGGGTACTACTGGTTTTGTAAGCCTCCTCTACTGTGACAGAAAATATGTAGGTAATTGATAAGTATTTAATAAATAGTATTATTGTATAATATATAGAATTGTTGAATTAAATACCAGAAAAAAGAGTCCCGAGTAGTTAAGGGTGGGTGCTTTTGGGGAGGAAGCAGGAATATGAGTTTGAGGATGAATAGCTAGAGATGAGTAATTGTGATCAGATACCTATATTTACCATTTTAACCACTTTTAAGTGTGCATTTCAGTGGCATCAAGTACATTCACAGTGTTGTGCAATCATCACCACTCTCCATCGCTAAAACTATTTTTATCTTCCCATACTAAAACATTGTACTCATTAAACAGTAATTCCCTATCCCCGCTATTCTCAGCCTCTGGCAACCATTGTTCTGTTTTCTGCCCTTATGTATTTGATTGTTGTAGGTACCTTTTATAATTAGCATCATACAGTATCTGTCCTTTTATGACTGACTGATTTCACTTAGCAATGATGTCTTCAAGGTTTATCCATATTGTGGCATGTATAAAATTTCCTTACATTATATGTATTTACCACATTCTGTTTATTCATTTATTCATTGATGGACACGGGTTACTTTAACCTTCTGACTACTGTAAATAATGCTGGTATATAAACATGAGTGTACCAGTATCTGTTTAAGTTCCTGCTTTCGTTTGTTTGGGTAAACACTCAGAAGTGGAGTTGCTGGAATCAAATGGTAACTCTGTGTTTAATTTTTTTAGGAACTACTATACTGTTTTCTACAATTGCTGTACTATTTCACACTCCCACCAGTAATGCACAGGTGCTCCAGTTTCTTCACATCCTCTTCAAGGCTTGTTATTTCCAGGGATTTTTTTTTTTTTTAATAATAGCCATCTTAATGGTGTGAAGCGGTATCTCACTGTAGTTTTGATTTGCTTTTCTATAATGATAAGTGATTTTGAGCATCTTTTCATGTGCTTATTGACCATTTATTTATCTTCTTTGGAGAAATGTCTGTTCAAATCCTTTGCCCATTTATGAATTGGTTCTGGAGTTTGCGATTCTTTAGTCTGGGTATTAATCCCTTATCAGATTTGTGATTTGCAGATATTTTATTTCATTCTATGGGTTGTCTTTTTACTTTGCTCTTAGTGTCCTTTTATGCATACAAGGTTTAGTGTCAGTGCAGTCCAAATACCTGTTTTTTCTTGCCTGTTCCTTTGGTGTCACATCTAAGAAATCTTTGCTAATTCCAGTGTAATAAAACCTTTCATCTGTTTCCTTCTAAGAGTTTTATAGTTTTAGGTCTTTTGTTTAGGCTTTGATCCATTTTGAATTCACTTTTGTAAAAGGTGTAAGGGCCCAACTTAATGCTTTTGCATGTGGATATTCACTCTTCCCAACACCATTGATTGGAAAGACTGTCCTTTCCCCATACAGTGGTCCAGCACACATGTCAAAAATCATTTGACCATATTCAGAAAAGTTTATTTCTGGGCTCCTTTTATTTCATTGATATACATATATATCTGTGTTTGTGTCAGTACCACACTTGTAACAAATTTTGAAATCAGGAATTGTGAGTCCTACATCTTTGTTCTTCTATTTTAACACTGTTTTGCCCATTCAGGGCCCTTGAAAGTCCATATGAATTACAGGATGGAATTTTCTGCATTAATCTGTAGATTCCATTTGGTGGTATTTCAAATCTTCCAATCCTTGAGCATGGGATTCCTTTCCATTTATTTATATCTTGAATTTTTCTCAACAGTGTTTATAGTTTCCTATGTATTAATATTTCACCTCCTTGGTTAAGTTAGTTCCTAGATATTTTATTCTTTTTGGTGCTATCGTTAAGTAGAATTTTCTTATTTTGCTTTTTGTATTGTTCATTGTTAGTGTATAGGAATGCAGCTGATTTTTGCATGTTAATTTTGTATCCTGCTACTTTGCTGTATATTAGTTCCAGCATTTTTTTATGGGATCTTTAGGGTTTTCTTCATACAAGATCTGCAAATGTAGATAATACTACTACTTTCCAATCTGGGTTTTTCCTTCTTGCCTAATTGCTCTGGCTTGGACATTGAATACTATGTTGAATAAAAGTGGCAAAATCACACCTCCTTTCTTGTTACTGACTTTAGAAGAGAAACTGCCTTTTACCATTACATATGATGTTTGCTGTGTAGTTATAGTGCTTTTTTAAAAAATAGACTTTTTTTGGAGCAATTTTATGTTTGCAACTATATTAAGCAAAAGGCGTAGAGACCTCCCATATATATTCTGCTCCCACACATGCATAACCTCCCTCATTATTAGTGTCCCCCACCTCAGTGGTACATTCAGTATAATTGATGAACTTACACTGACACACCATTATTATTCAAAGTCCATAGTTTCCATTAGGGCTCACTTCTAATGTTGTGCATTCTAATGTGTTTTGATAAATGTTAAATGACATGTATCTATCATTATGGTATCACCTACAGAGTAGTTTAACTGTCCCAAAATTGATCTATGCTCCACCTGTTTATATCTTCCTCCCCCAGCTTCTGGCAGCCACTGATATTTTTACTGTTTCCATATGCAAAATGATACAGCCATTCTGGCAGACAGTTGGTAGTTTTTTTATAAAATAAACATATTCCATACAGTCAAGCAATCCCATCCATTCAGGTATTTATTCAAAGGAGTTGAAAATCCATCTTCACTCAAACATTGATGTCATATTTAAATATCTGGTACCCAGAAGAGGAAAAGGGGGAATGAAGGAAAAAATAGACTCTAGATTTTTAAATCCCCTGGAAGCTGTTTCTGTCGGTGGACATTGCAAAAATACAGGCCTGCTGTGTCTGCACATTTTTAATCAGAAGCAGCAGTCAATGATCAGAATACAGATCTCTGATATTTGGAGGACATGAGCCCACAAGCTGGTGCTGGCTGCTATAATAGGTGCATGCTGCCTGCTGGGAGGGGTGAAGGGTCATGGGTAGCTGCTAGCTCACTAATAGTTGAAATTGACTAAAATGAACTATCATTTATTGTTCACGCTTCCACTGGAGCTGCAAGCTTTTGAATAGACTCCAGAGTTCCATAATAGTTACATCACAGATTATGTCAGTACAATTTTTGTCTAAGTGAGAAGATGGATTCTTGGTGCTTCCTGCTCTGCCATCTTGCCTTGACTGATTTTTTTTTTTTTAACAATGGCATCAAAAAAAATAAAATGCTTTGGAATAAATCCTAGTGAAAGATGTGATAGACCTATACTTTGTTTTTTGTTTTGTTTTTTGTTTTGATTTTTTTTTGTGATCATTAATCTACAATTACATGAAGAACATTATGTTTACTAGGCTCCCCCCTTCAGCAAGTCCCCCCCACAGACTGCATTACAGTCACCGGCCATCAGCGTAGTAAGATGTTGTAGAATCACTTCTTGTCTTCTCTGTGTTGCACAGCCCTCCGCATTCCTCCCCACCACAGTATACATGCTAATGGTAATGACCCCTTTCTTTTTCCCTGCCCTTATCCCTCCTTTCCATCCCATTCTCCCCAGTCCCTTTCCCTTTGGTAACTGTTAGCCCATTCTTGGGTTCTGTGATTCTGCTGCTGTTTTGTTCCTTCAGTTTTTCTTTGTACTTATACTCCACATATGAGTGAAATCATTTGGTATTTGTCTTTATCCGCTTCGCTTATTTCACTGAGCATAATACCCTCTAGCTCCATCCATGTTGTTGCAAATGGTAGGATTTGTTTTCTTATGGCTGAATAATATTCCACTGTGTAAATGTACCACCTGTTCTTTATCTATTCATCTACTGGTGGACACTTACGTTGCTTCCATTTCTTGGCTATTGTAAATAGTGCTGCGACAAACATAGGGGTGCATCTGTCTTTTTCAAACTGGAGTGCTGCATTCTTAGGGTAAATTCCTAGAAGAGGAATTCCTGGGTCAAATGGTATGTCTATTTTGAGGAACCTCCATACTGCTTTCCACAATGGTTGAACTAATTTACATTCCCACCAGCAGTATAGGAGGGTTCCCCTTTCTCCACAACCTCGCCAAAATTTGTTGTTGTTTGTCTTTTGGCTGGTAGCCATCCTTACTGGTGTGAGGTGATATCTCATTGTGGTTTTAATTTGCATTTCTCTGATAACTAGCGATGTGGAGCATCTTTTCATGTGTCTGTTGGCCATCTGAATTTCTTCTTTGGAGAACTGTCTGCTCATCTCCTCTGCCCATTTATTTTTAATTGGATTATTTGTTTTTTGTTTGTTGGGGTGCGTGAGCTCTTTATATATTTTGGATGTCAAGCCTTTATCAGATCTGTCATTTACAAATATATTCTCCCATACTGTAGGGTACCTTTTTGTTCTATTGATGGTGTCCTTTGCTATACAAAAGCATTTCAGCTTGATGTAGTCCCACTTGTTCATTTTTGCTTTTGTTTTCCTTGCCCAGGGAGATATGTTAATGAAGAAGTCGCTCAAGTTTGTGTCCAAGAGATTTTTGCCTGTTTTTTTCTAAGAGTTTTATGGTTTCATGACTTACATTCAGGTCTTAGATCCATTTCATATTTACTTTTGTGTATGGGGTTAGACAGTGATCCAGTTTCATTCTCTTACATGTAGCTGTCCAGTTTTGCCAGCACTATCTGTTGAAGAGACTGTCATTTCCCCATTGTATATCCGTGGCTCCTTTATCATATATTAATACATAAACCATGTATGTTTGGGTTAATGTCTGGAGTCTCTAATCTGTTCCACTGGTCTGTGGCTCTGTTCTTGTGCCAGTACCAAATTGTCTTGATTACTGTGGCTTTGCAGTAGAGTTTGAAGTTGGGGAGTGAGACACCCCCCCCACACACACACACACTTTATTCTTCCTTCTCAGGATTGCTTTGGCTATTCGGGGTCTTTGGTGTTTCCGTATGAATTTTTGAACTATTTGTTCCAGCTCATTGAAGAATGTTGTTGGTAATTTGATAGGGATTGCATCAAATCTGTATATTGCTTTGGGCAGGATGGCCATTTTTACAATATCAATTCTTCCTAGCCAAGAGCATGGGATGAGTTTCCATTTGTTAGTGTCCTCTTTAATTTCTCTTAAGAGTGTCTTATAGTTTTCAGGGTTTAGGTCTTTCACTTCTTTGGTTAGGTTTATTCCTAGGTATTTTATTCTTTTTTATGCAATTGTGAATGGAATTTTCTGATTTCTCTTTCTATTAGTTCATTGTTAGTGTATAGGAAAGCCACAGATTTCTGTGTGTTAATTTTGTATCCTGCAACTTTGCTGTATTCCAATATCAGTTCTTGTAGTTTTGGAGTGGAGTCTTTAGGGGTTTTTTATGTATAATATCATGTCATCTGCAAATAGTGACAGTTTAACTTCTTCTTTACCAATCTGGATTCCTTGTATTTCTTTGTTTTGTCTAATCGCTATGGGTAGGACCTCCAGTACTATGTTAAATAACAGTGGGGAGAGTGGGCATCCCTGTCTTGTTCCCAATCTCAGAGGAAAAGCTTTCAGCTTCTTGCTCTTCAGTATGATGTTAGCTGTGGGTTTATCATATATGGCCTTTATTGTGTTGAGGTACTTGCCCTCTATACCCATTTTGCTGAGAGTTTTTATCATGAATAAATGTTGAATTCTGTCAAATGCTTTTTCAGCATCTATGGAGATGATCATGTGGTTTTTGTCCTTCTTTTTGTTTATGTGGTAGATGATGTTGCTGGATTTTCAAATGTACCATCCTTTCATCCCTGGAATGAATCCCAGTTGGTCGTGGTGTATGATACTTTTGATATATTTTTGAATTTGGTTTGCTAATATTTTGTTGAGTATTTTTGCATCTACGTTCATCAGGGATATTGTCTGTAATTTTCTTTTTTGATGGGGTCTTTGCCTTGGTTTTGGTATTAGAGTGATGTTGGCTTCATAGAATGAGTTTGGGAGTATTCCCTCCTCTTTTATATTTTGGAAAACTTTAAGGAGAATGGTATTATGTCTTCTCTGTGTGTCTGATGAAATTCAGAGGTAAATCCATCTAGCCTGGGGGTTTTGTTCTTGGGTAGTTTTTTGATTACCGCTTCAATTTCTTTGCTCATAATCAGTTTGTTTAACTTTTGTGTTTCTTCCTTGGTCAGTCTTGGAAGGTTGTATTTTTATAGGAAGTTGTCCATTTCTTCTAGGTTTTCCAGCTTGTTTGCATATAGGTTTTCATAGTAGTGTCTAATAATTCTTTGTATTTCTGTGGAGTCTGTAGTGATTTTTCCATTCTCGTTTCTGATTCTGTTGATGTATGTTGATTCTCTTTTTCTCTTAATAAGTCTGGCTAGAGGCTTATCTATTTTGTTTATTTTCTCAAAGAACCAGCTCTTGGTTTCACTGAATTTTTCTATTTTTTTCTTCTCAATTTTGTTTATTTCTTCTCTGATCTTTATTATGTCCCTCCTTCTACTGACTTTAGGCCTCATTTGTTCTTCTTTTTCCAATTTCGATAATTGTGATGTTAGACTATTCATTTGGGATTGTTCTTCCTTCCGTAAGTATGCCTGGATTCTATATACTTTCCTCTTAAGACTGCTTTCACTGTGTCCCACAGAAGTTGGGGCTTTGTGTTGTTGTCATCATTTGTTTCCATATATTGCTGGATCTCCATTTTAATTTGGTCATTGATCCACTGATTATTTAGGAGCATGTCATTAAGCCTCCATGTGTTTGTGAGCCTTTTTGTTTTCTTTGTACAATTTATTTCTAGTTTTATACCTTTGTGGTCTGAAAAGTTGGTTGGTAGGATTTAAATCTTCTGGAATTTACTGAGGCTCTTTTTGTGGCCTAGTATGTGGTCTGTTCTGGAGAATGTTCCATGTGCACTTGATAAGAATGTGTATCCTGTTGCTTTTGGATGTAGAGTTTTATAGATGTCTATTAGGTCCATCTATTCTAGTGTGTTGTTCAGTGCCTCTGTGTCCTTACTTATTTTCTGTCTGGTGGATCTGTCCTTTGGAGTGAGTGGTGTGTTGAAGTCTCCCAAAATGTATGCATTGCGTTCTATTTCCTCCTTTAATTCTGTTAGTATTTGTTTCACATATGTTGGTGCTCCTGTATTGGCTGCATATATATATATTTATAATGATTATATCCTCTTGTTGGACTAAGCCCTTTATCATTATGTAATATCCTTCTTTATCTCTTGTTACTTTCTTTGTTTTGAAGTCTATTTTGTCTGATACTAGTACTGCAACACCTGCTTTTTTCTCCCTGTTGTTTGCATGAAATATCTTTTTCCATCCCTTGACTTTTAGTCTGTGCATGTCTTTGGGTTTGAGGTGAGTTTCTTGTAAGCAGCATATAGATGGGTCTTGCTTTTTTATCCATTCTATTACTCTGTGTCTTTTGATTGGTGCATTCAGTCCATTTACATTTAGGGTGATTATTGAAAGATATGTACTTATTGCCATTGCAGGCTTTAGATTCGTGCTTACCAAAGGTTCAAGGTTAGCTTCTTTAGTATCTTACTGTCTAACTTAACTCGCTTATTGAGCTGTTATAAACACTGTCTGGTGATTCTCTATTTCTCACCCTTCTTATTCCTCCTCCTCCATTCTTTATATGTTGGTTGTTTTATTCTGTGCTATTCTGTGTTTCCTTTAACTGCTTTTGTGGGTAGTTGATTTTATTTTTTGTCTTTGTTTAGTATTTGGTTGGTCTGCTTTCTTTGCTGTGATCTTATTTTGTCTGGTGACATCTATTTAGTCTTAGGAGTGCTCCCATCTAGAGCAGTCCCTCTAAAATACCCTGTAGAGGTGGTTTGTGAGAGGCAAATTCCCTCAACTTGGCTTGTCTGGGAATTGTTTTATCCCTCCTTCATATTTAAGTGATAATCGTGCTGGATACAGTATTCTTGGTTCAAGGCCCTTCTGTTTCATTGCATTAAATATATCATGCCATTCTCTTCTGGCCTGTAAGGTTTCCATTGAGAAGTCTGATGATAGCCTGATGGGTTTTCCTTTGTAGGTGACCTTTTTCCTCTATCTGCCTTTAAAACTCTGTCTTGTCCTTGATCTTTGCCATTTTAATTATTATGTGTCTTGGTGTTGTCCTCCTTGGGTCCCGTCTGTGGGGAGTTCTGTGTACTTCCTTGTCTGAACGATTATTTCGTCCCCCCAGTTTGGGGAAGTTTTCAGCAATTACTTCTTCAAATACACTTTCTATCCCTTTTTCTCTCTCATCTTCTGGTACCCCTATAATGCGGATATTGTTCCATTTGGATTGGTCGCACAGTTCTCTTAATATTATTTCATTCCTGGAGATCCTTTTATCTCTCTCTGTGTCAGCTTCTCTGCATTCCTGTTTTCTGGTTTCTATTCCATCAATGGCCTATTGCATCTTATCCATTCTGCTTATGAATCCTTCCAGAGATTGTTTCATTTCTGTAATCTCCCTCCGGACATCGTCCCTTATTAGCTCTTGTATATTTCTCTGCATCTTTGTCAGCATGGTTATGACCAATTTTGAATTATTTTTCAAGAAGATTGGTTAGGTCTTTCGCCTTCTCAGGGGTTGACTCTGATTTTGGTCTGTTTCAAATTCTTTTGCCTTTTTATGGTGATAGAGGTAGTTTTGTGGGGCTGGCGCTGTGTGTTGGCTGGGAGAACGTGCCTTTTTGCTGGTTTGTGGCCTTCCTCTCCTGGTAGAACAGCGACCTCTAGCGGCTTGTTGCTTGGCAGCTGCGCACAGACAGGGCCTCTGATTCTTGCCTGGCTGCTGTGTAGTTAAGCTCTGCAGTTGCTATGGGCATGGCCGGCCTCGGTCTGCTGCTTAGATATGGTGGAGCCGCGTTGGAGGGGAGACAGGTGGGAGACTGTTTATCGCCGTGAGGGGCCTCTGAGCTGTGCTGCCGCCCAAGGGGTTTGGGTGCCTGGGATTCCCTGGGATTCCCAGCTGCTGGGCTAAGTGTCCCAGGACACTTTCATCCAGCTGTGGGGTCCTTGTCCCTTTAAGACTTTCAAAAAGCACTCGCTTTTCTTTGTTCCCAGGACTCTGGCTGCGGGGACCCTCTCACAGGTCTTACTGTCCTGTTCCTCTAGTTTCCAGCACCCCACGCACGCAGTGTGTCTGTGCTCTGGTGCAGATGGCTAGGGCTGGGTAGTTAGCAGTCCTGGGCTCCCTCTCCCTCCCCACTCTGACTCCTCTCCTCCCACTGGGAGCTGGGGTGAGGGGTGCTCGGGTCCCGCTGGGCTGCGGCTTGTATCTTACCCCCTTCGCAAGGCACTGGGTTCTCCAGGTGTGGATGTAGTCTGGCTGTTGTCCTGTGTCTTCTGGTCTCTCTTTTAGGAATAGTTGTATTTGTTGTATTTTCAAAAATATATATGGTTTTGGGAGGAGATTTCCGCTGCTCTACTCAAGCCACCATCTGGGCTCTGGCTGACCTATACTTTTGTTTTTGTTTTTGTTTTTGTTTTTGTTTTAGTTTTAATTGAAGTATAGTTGATAAACAATCTTATATAGTAGTTTCAAGTATGGAGCAAGGTGATTTGATAGTTACCTATATTATCATGCTCGCCCCAGCTAGTGTAGTTACCATCTGTCTGCACAGAAAGTTGTTATAGAAATTTTGTGCACATTCTGTATGCTGTACTTTCATCCTTGTAACTGATTTATATTATGACTGAGATTTTGTTCCTCTTTGTCCCCTTCACCTATTTCACTCACCGACCCATCCCTAATTTTATTGTTGACTAATTTTTTTATTAAAAACTATTTATATCTTTTGAAATATGTGTTTATACATCATTTTGACAAATATAATTGTGAAATGCATTTAGCAGTTTATTTAGAATATTTCATAGGAATTCTTTGAAGAAAGGGCTTTTAAGGCCCTGTTTATTCTTACAGCTGTCTTTAATGAATTCAGATTTGTATATGTTGAAATTATTTGAAGTATAGTTGTATTAGAAAGATTTGTATTCTTGATTTTCCAAGCTCTTGTCTTAGTTTTTAGTCCCTACTTTCAAAGTATCTACAGTTAAATTTTCCCATTTCCCTTTGGAAAGTGCTGTGTTCTTGCCTTTTTCCGCCTTCCCATTGTATCAGACTTAGAAGGCAGTGAGCCAGTTGTGGGCATGGAGTCCTGGGAGGAGAGAAGAGGAAGTGGGAGGGGCAGCCAGGGTCAGTGTTTCCCTAAGTAATGCTCAAGTTATTTGAGAGAACTCAACACCCCCACATACACTTAGTTAAATGCTGTGTTTTTTTTTAATAAATTGTTTATTCTACCAGTCTCACTGTTGCCCAAAGTGCTACTAGATAAGGAATCTTAAAGTTCAAAGATTGAAAAGGTGAGCACACAAGTATGATTTCACCCATCCTCACTCAAATAAAATCCCAAAGAACTATATCATTGACTAATTGTCAAAAATACTGTAAAAGTCAAGATTCTTGATTGTACTTGACAGAAAGAAACCGTGATTAACTTAATCGGGAAATAATTTTTTGCAAGATAATAGCTCATAACTAGAGAATTAAACTTGGAAGATTTGCAGAAGCTAAGGGAAGCAACGTATGGTCAAAAGGTACAATAAGTGCAGTCTCTGCTTAGGACAGTACAGCTTGGACACTTGCTATCCCAGATATGCTGCCATGACCGGATAGCGGCAACTGTGCTCATAGTTTCAGCATTTTGGGAGATCTCTCTGGAGTCTCTCTCTGACTCCCCTGCACCTTACCTCATTACCTAGGATTGAGTGTCCAGAGCAGGTTTTAGGCCTGCATACAGGATAGAGAAAAATGGGGAAGGGAATATTTTTGCTTCTTGTCTCTTGTCTCCCAATTGGAATGGTTTTAGATACTGAGCAGCCTAAAGATGACAGGTAGCCCCTACAAATTTCTTTTACTTTATTCCTCCTATTCTCAGACCCTCTTCCCAAAGATATATAACATTAAAAGTTCATATATTATGTTTTTAAGAAACAATATATAAAAATATACTTTCATCTTATACCAACTTTTTAAGAAAATCAAGTGGAAACATAACTAAAATACTCTAATGTTCTGCTTCTGGCTTTTTTTTTTCCATTTAATGTACTTAGGAATTTCCCAAGTTTGCATGGAGATATAACATATTCTTTTATTGGCCTTTATTCCATTTTATGATCATAACATAATAGAGTTCCCTCTGATACTCATTTAGGTTGTTTCCAGTTTATTGCTATTGAAAACAGTGCTTTAATAAACATTTTCGTACATGTATCTTGGTGTCCTTTTGCGAGTAGATCCTTAAATTCTTAGCAGTGAAATTTCTGAGAACAGTGGGTCCATGATTTAAACTTTTACTCTCAAAAAATGGTATTGTTTTGTATTCTCACCAGCATGCATGAGAGTGTCTTCCCCTTGACAGACTATTATTCACACTTAAACTTTCTGCAGTTAATGATTTGATTTTCAGTTGCATTTCTTTGTGTTGTTTATTGGCTTTACATATTTTTTCTTTGTTTTATATTTGTATACTGACCCTTTGTTTCTTTTCAGTTTTCTTCCTTAATGATTTGTATGAACTCTGAAAAATAAGGAAGTTAGTGGTACTCTTTCTTCAGAGTTTTATAATGCCCTCCTCTTGCCATTTAAATTTTATTAGTGAAAGATTTAGGTGAAGTTGTGATAAAGAGCTTGGTGGATTAGCATTGTTATGAATTATTGATTGCTAAATATCTGCTTTACTAATATGTGTAATCATGGAATATCAAAGATTTTTCTCAACAGCTGCTTGTAAGAAATAGCCTTGCAGAGACAGAAAATAGAAAATGCTTTTAATCCAGAGCATGTCATGCACCCACCAGTCTTGAGTTATGGAATCAGCAACATTCCCCTGGACATGGAAAAGGGAATTTAGGAGTTCCTAAACTTTTTTTTAAAAAGGGAGTCCTCCTTTTTCTCTCCCTCTAGCATTATACAACTGTCTAACCTGTGGAATTCTACCTTACTCATAGTTCTTTTTGGTTTAAACATTATCCCCACTCTAAGCCTTTTCTTTTTTTTTTTCACATTTTTGTTCCTTTATACGTACAATTATTTTGTATTCATCTGTAATTATTTCCTTTTTTTTCCTTGTTGTCTGAACTTTGTAAGTAAATTCTCTGCAGGTATATTGATTGGTCTTAGATAATTTGTTTTTAGTCTTTTTTTAAATCTCGTGAGTAAATTTCCTGCACCTGTGTTGATTAGTCTTGGATTAATTTCTATTTTTACTCTTTTGCCTTTTTTAAGCTAGGATAATTCATAATTCTTGATACCTAATTTTACTTTTTAAACCCTCTCTATAGTCTTTCCTTTTAGATTTTGACTTGTGAATTTATAACCTGTTCCTTAAATGAAACTTTTGAAATCCGTTTTACTGATCTGTATCATATCTAACTATGCCAGTATTTCCTTCCTTGTCTGACATGAACTCTAAAATTATATGAACACTTTCTCCCTGTTTCCTGGCATTTCCACTCAAACTTGTTGCTCATTCTTGCTTAGAAATATGTCCAGAGTTGTAGTTCCCTTCATTTTATTAATCTACTGATAAAATTAATCAAAAGTATAAAAGAATTTTTTAGAAACTGCATGTTGTTAAAAATGTTTTTTCAGTAGATATTTTGACCATTGTGAAGTTCCCATTTATTATTGTATCTTTCCTCTGTTTCAATTATATGCTCTATTTCAGGAATATACCCATTTCTGCTATCTTACTAGGAGACATATGTATTGTGTTCCAGTAGGTTTTTTTCAGATATGTGTCTTTTAAACTTGTTCTATCCAATATGATAATTGTAATCTTGTTACTCTTAAGAATAAACTATGGAGGTGTAATTTATATGCAGTACAATGTACCCATTTTAAGTGTGCAGTTCAGTGAGTCTTGGCATGTGTGTGTACATATAGATAGATAGATATATAGATAGATACAGATATCTATATATATATGTACATACACACACATACAGCTGTGAAAATACCACCAAAACTCCGGTTTAGACTATTTATATTACCACAAAATTTTCTTCATGGCCCTTTGCAATGAGTTTCCAACCCTGGCTCCAGGCAATCTCTAAATCTACTTGCTCTCACTGTAGATAAGTTTTGCCTGTGCTAGAATTTCATATAAATGCAATTGTGTGCTATGTATTTAGTGTCTGGCTTCTTTCTCTTAAAATAGTGTTTTGAAATTCCATTGTATGGATATGAGGTCTTTTTATCCATTCACCTGCGATGTACCTTTGGATTGTTTTCAGTTTGGATCTCTTACAAAGGTGCTATAAATAAGCATTCACATGCAAAGCGTTTGTGGGCATGTATTTTCATTTCTGTTAGTTAAATACCTACGATGGGTAGAATTGCTGGGTTGTATAATATAGATTAGTGAAACAGAATAGAGATCCCGGAAAAACTCACATATGCATTTTTTGCCAAAGGTGCCAAGGTAATTAATTCATTGGAGAAAGGATAGTCTTATTAACAAATAATGCTGGAACACCTGGGTGTCAGTATCTAAAATAAAATGAATCGACATATTTCTCATAGTACACAAAGGTTAACTTAGCACTGGTTATAAATAGAAACACAAAAGTAAAATGAAAAATGACAAAAGTTACAGATAAAAACAGAAGGAAAACTTTCTGACCTTCGGGTTAGTCAAAGATTTCTTTGCAGTACATTCAAAATGAGCCATATTAAAAATTGAAAAATTGGATATCATCAATATTTAAAAACTTCTGTTCTTTGACAGACATCATTAATAAGATAAAAGAATAACCAGAGGCTAAGAGAAATATTTACAATGCATATCCCTGACAAAGGACTTGAATTTGACACAGTATAAAGATGCTCTTACAAATTCGTAAGAGGACAAACCCTTAAAGAAGAGAGCAAAAGATGTGAACAGAATCTTTACAAAAGAATATGTGTAAGTGATGAATAAGTATATGAAAAGATATGAAATCAGTTAATAGGGAAATGAAATTTAAAACACAGTAAAATGCTGTTTTCATATTTACAGGGATGGCTAATGGGTTGACAAAAGTGTAGATTGTAGATTAACTGGAACTCTCATCCTTGATGATAAAAGTGCAAAACAATACAACTTTGGAGAAATGGTTGGTAGATTCTTATTCGTACTATTTTTAAAAGCCTTCTGAATATTTTTATGGGTTATAGGTTTTTTTTCCCTCTAATTTTGTTTTCCCTCTTTTTTGTTTTCCACTTTTTGTTTTCCTAATTTTGTTTTCCACTTTTTGTTTTCCCTCTAATTTTATACCTCTTTAGAGAGAATAGAGTTTCTTTAGTATTGGGGGTCACTATCTTTGAACAGAATTAAATATAAAGCTCTTATTTTTGCTTTTCTGTTTAACATGACATAATATAGGAGAAGCAGTATTGGTGGATGCAAGATTTGAAAGTAAGTTTTCAACAGGATACTTTCTTTGTACTGGATATGTAATTTTGTATTGGATGTGATTTTAATTCTGCCAACTTGAAGATGACTAGGGGAAAAGAGTTAACGACTAGAATGTTTGGAGCTTGCCTGTGTTAATGTGATTAAAGCAGAGATGATTTATGTGTTAAAAAGAAAAGTTTATTTCTTGTTTTAGTATATTAGCAGTAGCAACTGTTAGGACTCTGAGAGCAAGTGTTGATTTAGCACAAATACAGTTGAATATTACATAGTATGTTATTTTGCCTGTAGAGTGCTGCAACTAGTATAGCAAGTATATGGAAACATGTATGTATTAGATTTCATGAAGAAATCCTATGAAGGTTAATTTTGAAGTTGCTTTATAATCACTGACTTTTTTAACTGGCATGTTTCATCTATATAATTACTGATATATATATTTTTTCTGTATCATTAATGTACAATTACATGAGCAACATTGTGGTTACTAAATTCCCCCCATTATCAAGTACCCACCATATACCCCGTTATAGTCACTGTCCATCAGCGTAGTAAGATGCTATAGAGTCACTACTTGTCTTCTCTGTGCTGTGCTACCTTCCCCATGCTTCCCTTACATTATGTGTGCTAATCATAATGCCCCTTATTCCCCTTCTCCCTCCCTTCCCACCCATACTCCCCAGTCCCTTTCCCTTTGGCATCTGTTAGTCCGTTCTTGGGTTCTGTAAGTCTGTGGCTGTTTTGTTCCTTCAGTTTTTGCTTTGTTCTTACGCTCCACAGATTAGTGAAATCATTTGGTACTTGTCTTTCTCCGCCTGGCTTATTTCACTGAGCATAATACTCTCTAGCTCCATCCATGTTGTTGCAAGTGGTAGGATTTGTTTTCTTCCCATAGCTGAATAATATTCCATTGTGTATATGTTCCACATCTTCTTTATCCATTCATCTACTGATGGACACTTAGGTTGCTTCCATTTCTTGGCTATTGTAAATAGTGCTGTGATAAACATATGGGTGCATATGTCTTTTTGAAACTCGGATCATTCTGCATTCTTAGGGTAAATTCCTAGAAGTGGAATTCCTGGGTCAAATGGTATTTCTATTTTTAGTTTTTTGAGGAACCTCCATAATGCTTTCCACAATGGTTGAACTAGTTGACATTCCCACCGGCAGTGTAGGAGGGTTCCCTTTCTCCACATCCTCCCCAGCATTTGTTGTTCCTATTCTTTTCTATATTGGCCATCCTGACTGGTGTGAGGTGAATCTCATTGTGATTTTAATTTACATTTCCCTGATAATTAGCTATGTGGACCATCTTTTCATGTGCCTGTTGGCCATCTGAATTTTTTCTTTGGAGAAGTGTCTTTTGAGATCCTCTGCCCATTTTTTAATCGGGTTATTTGTATTTTGGGTATAGAGGCATGTGAGCTTTTTATGTATTTTGGATATTAACCCCTTGGTGAATATGTCATTTACAAATATATTCTCCCATACTGTAGTATGCCTTTTTGTTCTGCTGATGGTGTCCTTTAATGTACAGAAGCTTTTTAGCATGATGTAGTCCCATTTGTTCATTTTGATTTTGTTTCCCTTGCCTGAGGAGATGCGTTCAGGAAAAAGTTGCTTAATGTTTATATGCAAGAGATTTTTGCCTATGTTTTCTTCCAAGAGTTTTATGGTTTCATGACTTACATTCAGGTCTTTGATCCATTTTGAGTTAACTTTTGTTAATGGGGTTAGACAATAATCCAGTTTCATTCTCTTGCATGTAGCTGTCCAGTTTTCCAACACCAGTTGTTGAAGAGGCTGTCATTCCCCCATTGTATATCCATGTCTCCTTTATCATATATTAACTGACCATATATGCTTGGGCTTATATCTGGGCTCTCTAGTCTGTTCCATTGGTCTATGGTTCTGTTCTTGTGCCAGTGCCAAATTGTCTTGATTACTGTGGTTTTGTAGTAGAGCTTGAAGTTGGGGAGCATAATCCCCCCAGCTTTACTCTTCCTTCTCAGGATTGCTTTGGCTATTAAGGGTCTTTTGTGGTTCCATATAAATTTTAGAACTATTTGCTCTAGTTTATTAAATAATGCTGTTGGTATTTTGATAGGGATTGCATTGAATCTGAGGATTGCTTTATGCAGGATGGCCATTTTGACAATATTAATTCTTCCTATCCATGAACATGGGATGTGTTTCCATTTATTGGTATGTTCTTTAATTTCTCTCGTGAGTGTCTTGTAGTTTTCAGGTATAGGTCTTTCACTTCCTTGGTTAGGTTTATTCCTAGGTATTTTATTCTTTTTGATGCAATTGTGAATGGAATTGTTTTCCTGATTTCTCTGCTAGTTCATCATTAGTGTATAGGAATGCAACAGATTTCTGTGTATTGATTTTGTATCATGCAACTTTGCTGAATTCAGATATTAGATCTAGTAGTTTTGGAGTGGATTCTTTAGGGCTTTTTATGTTTAATATCATCTCATCTGCAAACAGGGACAGTTTAACTTCTTCCTTGCCAATCTGGATGCCTTTTATATCTTTGTGTTGTCTGACTGCCATGGCTAGGACCTCCAAAACTTTGTTGAATAAAAGTGGGGAAATTGGGCATCCTTGTCTTGTTCCCAATCTTAAAGGAAAAGCTTTCAGCTTCTTGCTGTTAAGTATAATGTTGGCTGTTGGTTTGTCATATATGGGCTTTATTATGTTCAGGTACTTGCCCTTTATACCCATTTTGTTGAGTTTTTATCATGAATGGATGTTGAATTTTGTCAAATGCTTTTTCAGCATCTATGGAGATGATCATGTGGTTTTTGTCCTTTTTGTTGATGTGGTGGATGATGTAGATGGATTTTCAAATGTTGTACCATCCTTGCATCCCTGGAATAAATCCTGCTTAATCATAATGGATGATCTTGATGTATTTTTGAATTTGATTTGCTAAAATTTTGTTAAGTGTTTTTGCATCTATGTTCATCAAGGATATTGGTCTGTAATTTTCTTTTTTTGTGGTGTCTTTGCCTGGTTTTGGTATTAGAGTGATGCTGGCCTCATAGAATTGAGTTTGGGAATATTCCCTCTTCTACTTTTTGGAAAACTTTAAGGAGGGTGGGTATTAGGTGTTCACTAAATGTTTGATAAAATTCAGCAGTGAAACTATTTGTTCCAGGGTATTGATGTATTTTAAGTCTGTATTTTTTCTCATTGTATTTAGTTGTCCAACAGTCATTCATTCATTCATTCATTCATTCACTCTCATTCCTTTCATTCTCTCTCATTACTCTTCTCCTGTTCTCTTTGGAGTTAATATAATATTTTCATGCATTTCATTTTAATTCCTCTATTGGCTTTTTAGCTATCCCCATATGTTTTTTAAAGAGATTGATCTAGGGATTACATAATACATTCTTAGTTTGCCATAGTCCTCTTAGAATTAGTATTGTAAGCATTAAAGCATAAGAACCTTAACACAGTAAAATTCTATTTCTCTCCATTTCTTTTGTATGATTTTTGTATGTTTTATATCTACATATGTAATAAATTCCACAACACAGTTTTATTTACTTTCTACAGTCAGTTGTCTTTCAGAGAAATCAGGAATAGAAAAAGATGTCCTTTTATATATGATCTTGTATTTACCGTTTCTGATGCTATTTGTTTCTTTAAATCCAAGTTTTCATCTGGAGTTAATTCTCTTCAGCCTGAGGCAAGTCTGCTGTGCCAAATTCTTTCAGCTTTTGTTGATTGAATTTTGAAGGGTATTTTGCAGGATATAGGATGTGGGGTTGACTTTTTTTTCCTTTCAGCACTTTCTAATTGTTATTTCATTAGATATGATGAGAAGTCAGCCATTATTCATATTAATATTCCTTTGGCTGGTTTTTTTCACTTACATTTTTGGTTTTCAGGGGTTTTGACTATGATATGCATAATGTGGTTCTTTTTATATTTATCTTATTTGGGGTTTATTGAACTTCCAGTATCTTTAATTGGATATTTTACATCATGGTTGGGAAATATCCAGCTGTGATTTCTTTGGGGAAAAAAATGTTCTACTTCATTCTCTTTCACTTGTCCTTCCAGAACTCTAGTAACAAATATGATAAACCACTTTATATTGTACCACAAGTCACTGATGAGCTAGCTGTTCATTTTTTTCAATTTCTTCTGTTCCTCAGATTTGGTAATTACTGCTAATCTGTTGTCAAGTTCATTATCTTTATATCGAAGTTACTCTGTGGCCATAACAAACCACCGCTAAGCATAAATCTGGCATTGAACATTTATTTATTTTATACACATAGATTCAGTGAATCAGGAGTTCAGACAAGGCATGACAGAGATGGCTTCTCTCAGCTCCACAACGTCTGGAGTCTTACTTGGGTAGACTCGGTGAATGGAGAGGAGTTGGCAAGTAGGGGGCTGAATGATCTGAAGGTGTTTTCACTCACACATCTGGTGAATGTTGGTTGTTTTCTGGGTCTTCAGCTTGGCTGTTGGCCAGAACTATACTTGGCCTGTCCAGTGGTCTCTCCAGGTAGTTTGGCTTCCTCATAGCATGGCAACTTGATGCCAAGAGTGAAGATCCAGAGTCCAGGGTGGAAATGCATGGCATTTTTATGACCTAGCTTTAAATATCATTTAATGTCACTTCTGCTATACTCTTGGTTGAGGTAATCACCAGAGGTGTGCCCAAGTTCAAGGGGGAGAGACCATAGACCCTACCACTTGATGGAGAAGTGTTAAGGTTATGTTGTATGAAAAGCATGTGGAATGGGAGATGGCAGCCATTCTTGGAAAATAGAATCTGTCACATCTTCTGTTCTTCAGTCTTCGATCTTCAATCTTATGTTAAGGCTACATGGTAGATTTTTGTTTTTTGATTACTGTACTGTTGAGGCCTGGAATTTCTATCTTTTATAGTTACTATATCTTTGCTGAGACGTTTCATCTTTTTACTTACTGTAATGATTTTTCTCTACATTCTTGTTGTTATATTAGCTGTTTTAAAGTCCATGTCTGCTAATTCCAACATCTAGTTTGTCTTGGAGTAGGTTTCTATTGACTTTTTTTCTTGGTCATAGGTCATGTTTTTCTTCTTTGCATGTCTAGTAAATTTGATTGTATGTCAAATGCTGTGGATGATATGTTGTAGGAAGTCTGGACTGTTACTTTCTTTAAGGGTGCTGAGTTTCATTTTGGCTGGCATTTAAATAAATGGCTAATCCTCTGGTAGTGTCACACTTGGTTTTCTTTGTAAGGTAAGCCTATTTCAGTTTTGTCTTCTTTGTTTGGACATGGCTCTTATTCCTGAGGCTTGACTTTTCTGGGGTCTCAGCTGAATATCTGGAGTATTCAAGGAGCTCCATTCCCTTCTCCCAGTACTGTGCTCTCTCTAGTGTCATCTCTGTTATGCTTTTATGTCCACTACATATGCATCCCAGCCCTTCACCAGTGACCTGAGGTGAATTTACATACAGACTTCTGAGGTCCTCCCTCACCCCCTTTTCTCTGCTTCCCTGTTCCACAAACTGTGGCTGCCTAGCACCCCAGAATTCCAGTATCTCCATGTTTGTCTCATGAAACCTTTGTTCCATTTCCTTCTGTGTCAGAAAGGATCCTCCAAGGTGAAAGCAAGCAGTCATGGGGGTCACCTCATGGTTCCATTATGGCCCATAAACCTTTTGTTCAGTGACTAGAAACATTTTGTGTAGTTTTACAGTTGCTTATAACAAGAGGAAATTCCTCTACCAGATATTCTATAATGTTCAAAAGTATATAAATGTTACTGTAAATATTTTTAAGAGATGGATCCTTTATATTGAATACCAATATAAAAAAATCTTTTAGAACAAAGTTACTTAAGGCCTGTGAGAAACAGGACTTCAGTCTACTTACAATAACTTCACTATATATAATAATTTATAATGCTCAGATTTTACTAATAATTTGTATTGGTTTTTTTCTAGAAATGGCAAATAGAATATTTTATTATTCTCTCTCCCTTACCAGTGGCAGATGTTGCTAATCAATCATAATATTCTTTCCCAGTGTGAAAGCAGAAATTCTCAGCAGTTGTGCCTATAATAAATAATATGTGAAATTTAAAAGAGAATAAAAAGTTGGCTTTGAATATATATTACAGATACCTAGCTAAAGTAACATAAAAAGTATTTTGATGAAATTAAAGAATAGGCGTTCTATGGCTGTAGTCTATAGGAGAGATTTAAAGGGGATAAAACATTACCAGCATTTTAGCAAATTGTTTTAGTTTCCTTAGTTAATCATCATTTCTCACTAAGATCAGATTTGTGATTTTATTGATGGTATCTGCCAATAATTTTTTTTAATGTCCTCAAGACAGGTTCTGTATGAATGAAGATAAAATTAAAAACTTCTTGAGTCTTTATAAACAGAAATTGCATGAATCTCATTAAAACTAATTTCTCAAGGAGCACTGTTGTTGCATTAAAAAAACTGGTTCTATTTTCAAATTTTAAAATAGTATATGAAAACATTAAGTTTCTGTAAACTCTAAAAAATACTGTTCAAAAGAAGTTGGACTTCTATTTTAAGCTCATCCAGCCTATGTTCCCACTTTTTGGAGATAAAATAGTATGACATAACTTAAACTATTCTGTATCTTTTTAGAAAATACAATAGGACAGAAAATTTTTTTTTTCCTTCGAAAGTAGTATATGCTAGTTTTAACAACACACTTGCAGGGGTATTGAAAGTGAACAGTGAAAAACCTCCGTTTCTCCCTGAAAACCATGATAAATCGCTATGACCATTTTGATGTGTTTTCTGTCAATCCTTGAGATTCCAGTTTAATGTGGATACAGGGCCGCCATGTGTGAATAGTGTTCCCTGGAGTTGGGCAATAGGGTGTGCATATCCCAGCTAGTACAGTGCCAGTTTATGTATTCGGATTTAAACTTCAAATTGCCATATGCAGAATGAGCTAAAAAAATGAATTGTTAATCCTCCTCCAAAGTACCTTCTTTTCTGCTCTCATTTACATTGTAGGTTTTCTGGGAGAAAATTGCATTTTGCAGACCATTTCTCGCTTCATTTTCTCTCAATATAAATTTAAGGGTGAAGATATCGCAGGTGGAGATGAGTTGTTATTTTTTAAATTTTATAATCACTGTCCTTCCTTCAAATGTTTGTCATTGTTTTGGTTATTCCAATAACCCTTTATTAGTATTTATCTCATTTTTGAAATTTCTAACCAAATTAAAACCTGAGAAAAGGCTAAAAGTGTAAAGCTTCTAGAAGAAAACAGAGAATATCTTTATGAACTCAAGGGGTAGGGAAAGAGTTCTCAGGATAAGAAGTGCTAAACAAAAGAAAAAGATACATTGGATTTTATCAAAACTTAAAATGGGTGGTTATCAAAACACATCATTAAGAAAATGAAAGGCAAATCATAGACAAGGAGCAAATAAATATTTGCAATATATATGAAAAGGACTTTTACCCAGCATATATAAAACATGCCTTTAAATCATTACTAAAAAGACAAATATCCACTTGGGAGGAGAAATGAGCTGATGGCTTGGACAGACATTTCACAAAAGAAGAAGGTGTAAAAATGGCTCATAAATGAAAAGTTTGCCCTCATTAGTCATTTGGGAAATGAAAACGAAAACCGCAATAAGATAGGGCTACAATTTTGAAAGAAACTGGCAGCACCAAATGATGATGAGACTGTGGAGCAACTGAACCTCTTTTACAGTGTTGGTAGGGCAATAAAACCTCACAACTGCTTTGGAAAGCTATTCAGTAGTTTCTTAAAAAATTAAACATACACCTACTCACTTTACCCTATGACCCAGCAATTCTGCTCCTGTTACTTACTCTAGGTAAATGAAAGCCTGTGTCCCCAAAGAGACCTGCACAGGAATGTTTATGTACTTTATTCTGAATAACCACAAACTGTGAATATCCCAATATCCATCAAAAGAGAATGGATAAATAAATGGTGTTATATTCATGCAATGGAAGAAAACTCAGAATGAAAAGAGTGAATTCTTGATACATGTAACATGGATAAATCTGAAAACATTAGACAAAGTGAAAAAAGCCAGTTTCAAAAAAAATACACATGGTATGATTGTATTTATATGAAATTCAAGAACACTGCCAAACTAATTTATGGTAATAGTGGTAGTAGCTACCTGGGAGCTTGGTGGCATTTGACTGCCAGTCGGCATGGAGGAATTTTCTGGGGTGGTGAAAGCATTCTGTATCTTGATTGGGATGGTTGTTAAAAAATCTACAGAATTACATGCTTAAGATACGTGTATTTCACTTCAGTTTAAAAAAAATTGAGAAATACATACTGGGAAAGGTTCAGGGTATAGAAGATGAAGAAGGTGAAAGAACTGAGTGAAAGAGTGTGTGACACATCACTTTTTCTTGTAGTGTATTCATAGTCTACTAGAAGCCTTAGCAGGATGGTTCAGTGCTTCCTTGGTTGATTGAAGTAGTGGCTTAAAACAAAGAATCATAAAAATGACACACAAAAGTTGTGCACATGAAATACTAGAATCACGTACTGTTCTATAGAGTTTATTCACCACCACCGCAACAAAAAATGTAGTTACTTTCCCTTGGTAGTAGTTCTTAATCTCTCTTTATGCCATCCATGTACCATTTTGGCAGTCTGGTGAAATGATTAATCCCTTGTCAGAGTGATTTCAAATACATGAAGTCCATAAAATTACATATATACTGATAATACTAGTTTTGATTATAATTGTTATAAAACTATTAAAAGCCCAATATCTGATATAATAATAGCTAACACATTAAATAACGAAATCTATTGGTAGATCTAATGACTGTTGATTTTGAAGTGTTGATTATAAATATTTTGATATCTGCAACAATTGTAGTGTGACATAAAAATTTATCATTTCAGTTAATGAGAAAATTACAAGCACTGCTTATGTTACTGTTTAACTTGATTCTTCACATCCAAGTTTATGGACTTTTTCTTTCCCCACCCCAATCCCGTATTTTCAGACTTCCTTCCCAGGAGCCTGCTTTCTCCAGGAGTCTTCTGGTCAGCCCTAATCTGGAGTACTTACTCTTAGACTTTTATGGCTTCTACCTGAGATGTTCCTTCACTCTCATTCTGAGGATTCTCCTTTCCCTTCTCATGAGTTGGATTCTTCAGTTTCTAGAACTCAAATCTTCTTTCATGTTTCCCACCATTAATTTGATTGAGCACATCTGCTAGTAACTTCCTGAGAGAATGTATGGAAAGCAAAATTATTTGAGACTGCTTATTTTAAAATGTCTTAGTATATATTCACACTTGATTTATAGTCTTAGTATGGAATTCTAGTATGGGAACAATTTTCCCTCAGAGTTGGAAGGTTTTGACCAGTTGTTCTCTAGCTGCTAATGTTGCCATTAAAAAGGATGTCTTCTGATTCCAGATTCTTTTTATAAAGTCTATTTTCTCTTAGATGGCTTCAAAGGTCTTAGCTTTGTATCTTCAGTATTCAGAAATTTCACTAAGATATGTATGCATTTATTTGGGTCTGTTTTCTACATTTTGCTTGATACTCACTGTGCTCTTTCAGTTTGTAAACTCATGTCCTTTAATTTGGGGTATTTTCCTTGAATTATATCTTGGATTTCTTTTCCTGTATTTTCTGTTCTTTTCCCTGAAATGCCTGTTCTTATGTTAACTGTCCTGGACTTTAAATGTTTTAAAATCTTTTTTTCTGTTTTCTATTTGTCTTTTTGTTCTATTTATTATTATGTTACCTTAGCCTTATAGTTTTCTAACTCCTCTATTACCTATCTCATAGGATTAAACAAATTTATACACATAAATTACTTAAAATAGTGCCTGGCATACAGTAAGTGCTTGTATAGGCGATAATTGTTTTTGTTTACTTTCTTAACTAATCGTTTTGAGGGAGAGGTCTTTGGACTTGATTCTTTGACACATTAGCTATATGACTTTGGGCAAATCATAATTTCTTTGATACCTACTTCCCTCTTATGTAATATGTGGGCTCCACCTTGAAGATGTTACTGAGAGACAAATGAGAATATATATGTGAAAACAACTAATAAACTTTGTACAGAGTTAGTAGTTACTACTTGCATCTTACACATATCAAAAATTTTTAGTTTGAAAGAAAATGATGGCTGAATTTTCAGGGTTATTTTTAAGATTACTTAATTGCATGTGACTATTTCTTGCAAATCTTTATGAGTTAGTGAACTTGAGCTCAAGTGCTAATGCTGCCTTTTAAAGAAGTTATTTCTTAATAGCCTTATTATGTTAGACTGAAGAGAGAAGATTATGAAAGTATTCATTCTATGAAAAAAGCTCTGGCTTTACTTCAGATTGTATAAATCTATGTAATGTGATAGTTATTTAGGATTTACCTGATTACTAGATTAAACCCATGGGAGGAATATTTATTGGAGTTTATTTTTCTTAAACTGTATTTGAGATGAGGAAAAACAGAATCTGCCATTTGGTTTTTCTCAGTAGTATTAATGTAATTTCAAATGTTAGCTCATTTTTGTTAATGGTGGCTTTTTGTTTGTTTGTTTTGTTTTAAGGTTTTTGGATTCAAAGCATAAAAACCATTACAAGATATACAATCTGTAAGTATGTTTTCTTATTTGTATGCTTTCAAATATCTTCTAAAATAACTATTAAGTGAAAGTTATTTCCTTGTTAGAATGAGGTAGAGTTAAAGGTATATTTTAACAGAATTGTATTCCTAAAACAATTATTCAAGAAGTCTGATTAAGAGCATTGTTAGGTCATTTAGAAAGTGTAGTGATGAGGTAAAACAATGTTGGCACAGATTCATATTACTTGATCTGCTTTAAATGACTTGGCATCTAGCCCATCTCTGAGCCAATAATTATGTGGTAACTTAAGTGCAGTTCACAGCAGAGCTTCTGTTCAAGCATTAATGGCATCTTCCATGGAGGTATGCTCCAGAGTGGATATGATTTTGTTTATTCTGTGTTTCTAGGTCAGTTGTTTGAAACACCTATTAGGGTATTCTCTAACTGTATATAACATAAATCAGTTACCAAAAATTGTTGAATTGGGTGGTTTCTCTTGTCTGGGGCAGTGATGTAAGGATTGCCTGCTTGGTAACAGGTAGTTCACTTTATCTTTAATCTTTTGTTTTTTTTCGTTGTGAGTGAAGATATATGAAAAGATTAAAAAGACCAAAAGAAAAATAGGAAGAAAATATTTTACCATTTTTGCCCTTGGAGGCAATTTTCTTTTCCAAAATATTGACCCCTGTCTAATTTTTAGAAGTGGTATATAAAATATGTTCTTTTTCTACCTGGCTTATATTTTTCTTATGTGATATCTATAACTTATGCAGTGGGAAAGTTTTTTTATCCAAAGTTATATAAACTAATTCACTGTTAAAATTTCTGTAGAGTATTTATCAAATATAAGAACAAGATTCTGCCTTCAGTGGGCATTTAAATCTTAACCAAAAGTGATGAAAGATTCTCTGTGCCTTACTGGCTTGTGGGATGTTGCTTTTTGTGTCCTTAGTGGTCTTTCTGTTGTGATAAGACCTCAGAATACCTGAGAGTGAAGTGTGAAGTAGCCACCAGTGTTGTTTTTCGTAGTGAGTTTTCACTAACTTCCTCAGATTTACAAGAAGCAGTTATCAAGTGCTTGCCGCATATTAGGTATTATAAAATATGTTGGCAGTACAGAGGTGAATAAAGTGTAGTTCTAGTCTCAGGTAGTTTATAGTCTAATGTGAAAGAATATCTCGGAAGAGGTGACCCTTCTGTAGAAGAGAACCCTGAAAGTAGTAACTGTACCCCATAGGGAAGGTTTTATAAAGTTATGTGTGAGCTGGGGTGTAAAGAATCAGTAGAGGTTGACCCTCAGAACTCAGGGTAGGGGTTGGGGAGGGGGATGGGGACTGGCATTTTCAGCAGAGAGAATGGCGTGTAAGAAGTTTGTTGATGTAATGGTGTTAAGAATATGGTACATGATCCATAGAGTCAGATTATGGTATGTGTGTGTTTGGAGGGTGTGGTGGTAATAGTTAAGAAGATGAGAAAAAGTAAAAGACGCTGTAGACCCTGTAGTTTAGGTTGGGCCCCAACTTACAAAGATCTGTGCATGTATCCTCTTCTTTTCCTGATTAACCTCTCCTACAAACCTTGCTACAGATGCCATAGTGTTTCTGTGGAGGAAAATAAAAACCATAAAACTGTACTTTTTGAACAACTGGATTCAGAGCTTAAATTAAAAAAAAAAGGAAAGGCAGGACAAGATCCTATCAAAAGCTGAAGTCCATTAAATGAGTCATTTCAGGTTTATGCCGTCAGGACTGGGCATTTAGAGAGTCCAAGAGGAAAGTAGAAAGATACTAAAGACAAATTTTACCTTTCCCAGAATTTTATTCAAGTCTGAAATTATATCCAAAGAAGGGAAGGAAATTCTTTTCATGCCTATACACAGTGGCTTCCTACTTGCAGAATTTAGGATTTAGGCTTGTACATTCAGTATTATGGGTTACTTATGTTATTATGGTTAAAGTTGACATTGGGAACTCGACTGCCTGTTTGTTTTGTATTTCTATACATTGGACTCCCAAGTTAACTGTCTCATTATTAGTTGAGAGTAGCTTTTGGTGCATATAGTTTAACTCCCCCTCCCCCCTCTGCTTATTGGGATCATAGACTTTCAGAACTGGAAAGTACCTGAAAGAGATCATTTAGTCCAACCTTCTCATTTTACAGATGGGGAATCTGAGGCCTAGAGAAGTTAAGTGAGTTGAACAAGGTCACACAGGTACATAAGGTAGCAGACCATCCACTGTTTATGCCAATATTCCCTTTCTGATTTTGTTTGTTTGTTTTGTTTGTTTGTTTGTTTGTTTTAACCTCCCCAAATTTTACTTCAGAAGTTTCTGGAACTACCAAGTTATAGCATGTTTTGATTCCTGATGCCACTTTTCAGTTGTTACTTTTTTCTACCCTTGTTTATATTTCTGGCTCTGCTGTAAGTGAGTCTGGCAAGCAATAGATGTTTCTGTTATATTTCTTTTACTTTTAGGATATTAATTACATGGGAGGTATATCTTTGCAGTCATATAAAATGTGCACTAGATATATCTGTATTTAATGGTGTATTAAACTTTTTATGGCAATTATATACATGATGAAGAGGTGCTTAATGTGGGACTTTCTGATAATTGACTGTATCTGTTTATATCTTCATATTAGGCATTCAATAAGAATAAATCTAGCCTCATATCATTAATCAAATTTGGGTATACTGATACTTAGTTAATTAGTTTGTTTTGTGCAAGTGTGTGATTTCATTTTTTATATGTTCCTCTGTATAATCTGTGTTCTGGTCGGGGATAAGTGGAGGATGGGGGAGACAGAGAATAAAGGCATAATATAGTTCTTGCCTTTGAGGAACTTAAATGTTCACTGGATATTAGTTATTAAAAGATTTACTGTATTTCATTATATATTCTATTTGACATACAACTCGCCATCATTTTTTGGTACACCGTTAGCTGCTGTTAATTTTTATCTGTTCAGTTTTCTTTTGTAAGATAAGGATAGCTTCTTTGAAGAGCATAAAGAGATCTATATGCCTAGCTGATTCTATGGCAAGTCTAACTTCTCTGGCAACTTTTCCTATTAATTTATCCCTTCTTCACTTTCTGACTTCTGCTTCATTAAAAACCCTCTTTCAGTCCTTCTTCATTTCTCTTGTCTCATATAAATCAATATGAAGTGATAATAAAAAATACAATATCTTTTGAGTTTTAGATATAACGATGTATAAATAAATGGTTAGATCTGCCTAAAACACTTGCCTTAGTCAAATCCCATTTGCCATTTATGTATCTTCCAGTTTGGGTTTGTAGAGAATTCCTCTTACTGCTAACATACTGCAAAATATTTACAAGAAACTGTGTGTGTGTATGTATGTGCGTGCATTATCGGAGAAGGTTTTAATAAGAGAGTCTTCATTCTTACCCTACAAATCTCTCGCAGGGTCACTTTCATCGCTATCCATTCCAGTGTATGTTCTCATATTCCCTATCCATATCTAAGATTTTCATGACTTTTTCATGTTTTCATTTTCACTTTTGTACCAAATATTGCTCTTGTTAGGGAAGCTGACTTAGAGTAAAATTTATTATTGTTTTTTTCAAATTTTTCTATTTTTTATTAAAAGTGGGAATATGGAGCAGTACTGGAAAAAGTTTGACTTTTGTAATAAGAGGGTCTGGGTTTGAGTCCTGGCTCTTCCATTTACTTGGGGCAAGTTTTTTAATACTCTTCCAAATCTTTGCTTTCTCATATATAAAATGGAGATACATTAACTGTTATCTTGTAATCCTGAGGATGAATCATAAAACATGGAAACTCCTTTTTAAGGTGTGCATATCTTGTAGGCATTAAGTAGCTCATTATTTCCACTTCCCATCCATTTTTTTCTTAATAGTAATATCTGAGAATGAGTTTATGAAGGTAGTCTTAAACAATGTTTGTCAAAACATTTTGAGCTCCTGAGAAAGCATGGGAATTTTAGACAACTGAAGCTGCATAAAACTCAAAATGTTTATTTTTTGTTTGCTATCATGAGATTACTTTAGAAGTGTTTCCTAGTTTGTACCTCCCCCCATTGCATCCTAAGCTCTGTCTTTACTTGATAAAATATTCCTTTATGGACTCTTCACTGGTGACCATGTCTCTTCTTTAATCTGTAACAAAGAAAGTGTAAAATGTTACTATTTTCTTGGTCAGTCTTCTTCTTTGTACCTGTCATGTTTTCTTTTTTTTTTTTAGTATGAGTGTGTATGAAATTACTTAGCAAGGATGCATATATGTGTATATGTCATTACTAAATATATTTTCTTTCTAGCAAAGCTCAACATATTAAATTATAATATGCTAAAATAGAAAAACTTTGTTTTGAGTTGCAATATGAAAGTTGATTTATTTCAGGTCTCATTAAACCAGTGGATTGCAATTTGTATATAATTATTTCAACCTTCATGTGAGTTTGGGCTTAAAACTATTTAAAGTAGAGGAATTATACAGGTACTGTCAGAATTTCTAAATATAAAATGTAGGCCCACAGTCATTTATTTGAAACTCTTGGGACCAGTTGTGTTTCAGTGTTTAGAATTTTTCAGTTTTCAGAAAGTTAACATGGAGGCATATACTTTGTATTACATAACAAAGGAGGTTTGGAATGCCTAGAATGAAATGTTTTACTCTTCACTCTAAGTGTATTAATTGAGGTCTACATGCAGTGTCCTAAACTCAGATCAGATTCTGTTGCATTTGAGTTTGCCATAAGTTTAATAAAAAATGTTATATGTTTTAAACTTCTGGAATTTTGGAGTTTTGGATTAAGGAGCTGTGGACCTTAGCTAAGTTTTTATTTTAAGTAATTTTTTAGAACTCTGGTTTGGTTAGTGGTTGGAGTTAACCAGGATGCTGCTGACCACAAACTAGAATATGGGGTCTCTTTCTAAGCCTATTAATGTTTATAAATACGGCCTCTTAATCATGAGTAAGCCAGTGCATGATAACAAGTGCACCACTGCTGTTTAAAAGGCAAATTTTAGCATGCTCAACATTTTACTGTTCTGCATTGATTTTACTTATTACTCATTCATTACTCTCAGGCTTTAGTCAAAGTTTGTCACCTGAGAGATTATTGAAGAAGATGACTGTTGGCTTATCTAAAGAGAGAGGGGTCTGGTTTAAGAAATTTTACTAAGTGTTGTGTTTGAGTAGATTAGCATCATTCAGTTCATTACTTTTCCTTTACCCTTATAATTTATTATTTTTAACATACATCTTTTTAAATAATAGTTTGGGGAAACTGTGTATGATCAACTGTGAGGTAAAGATAATACTGAAACTAGTTGGTTGTTTACACATACTGGTAAAATCAAAATAAATTCTATCAGCATGCAAACTTTCCACAAAGGAAATTTGAAAGTGTAGATGTAGCTGAATTTGCAATGTTATATATTAGTGGCATCACAAGTTTTGTAAGCAAATGTATAAGCTCTAATTGCACATACTTAACATTTTAAGTGATTTCCTTAATTTTAAAGTGGGGATAATAACAGTGTCTATTTCTTAGAATCCTTAGAAATAAAATAAATATTTAATATGAAACACTTAATATAATAACTGGTACATTAGAAAGGTTCAGAAAAAATGTTACTGTACTTTTTTTCTTAAGTACAAAAGAAAACTTTTTATCACTAACTTTTTATCATTTTTAAACTTTCTTTTAGGTGTGCTGAAAGACATTATGATACCGCCAAATTTAACTGCAGAGGTAGGTATAAATGTACTTTACTATATTATATAACAAAACTAATAGAGTAAGTCTTACTGTCATAGCAATAATGATAATCTTGATTACTGAGATAAATATTTATCTAAAGGGTGATCTTAGAAAATATGAAAGATAAATTTCTCTGTTGTCTTTTAGGAAGTAAGTATCATAACAACCTGCCAGTAGTATTTGGAAAACTAAATTGCAGAATAGACTAAGAATTAGGAGAAATTCCTAGACTAACAATAGACTAAGTTGGGGGTTTATCTACTGTTTGAGGCATTTGGTGTAATAATAAGGTTATAGAGAGAAAGCAGACAACTTAATTCTGTTGAGGACGTCACATAAAAGGTGGAAAAGAATATAACAAATACAGGTAAGAGTAGCTTGGTAAATACGAGTAGGGAACTTCTTTAAATGAATTCTTCTCCAGGTATAGTAGATTCTGTCTCAGAGCCCACAGAAACTTTCATTTGCATTTGTGGAACCCCTTAAGCCATGAAAGAACTGGAGAGTTGAGAAGTTGGGCGGGTACTATGTGATAATCAAAAAAAGAAAGTGGTACCAGGCACTACAGGTTGAAATATTTGCCACTGATCCTTCCTAAAAATCTAGAATGGACTTTTCACACAGTTTGGTGTGAGAATTGAGAAACAGTAATGTCTGAGAGCCAGTATAGATTCATTAAGAAGGTTTCTGTTGTGAATTTAGGCACTGCTTACTAGGCAAAGTGTGTTTCAGTCAAGGTTTGTCTAGCTTAAATGATGTTCAATAGGTTTTCCTGCATGTTTCTGTGTGCCACTGGGGAAATGAAGATAGAATGATAGTACATTTAGGCAGATGATTAAGTGACAGCTGTCCCCATGTAGTGGTTGGTAGTCATTGTCTACCAGAAGAGCTCTCCGGTCACATCAGAGGACTTAACTGATTGTATCCTGTACTATATTATGAATGACTTGGTTGAAAATATAAGAAATACTTTTCACATATTTACACGATATAGAGGATAATTAGGTACATTAAATGTCGGGATTTTGAAGGATCTTAATCAAGTGAAACTAAGGCAGAGACTAAAAAGATAAAACTTAATAGTGATATATTTGAAGTCCTATCTCTAGACAAATTTAAAAAACCCTCAACTCTGAATGGGGAATTGAGAAGTTTTGGGTTCTTACTAACCCATGTGAAAATACCTGAAACTTCATTTAATAATGAATGAGGTTATGTTTTTACCACAGTTGCACAGTACCCTTTTGAAGACCATAATCCACCACAGCTAGAACTTATCAAACCCTTTTGTGAAGATCTTGACCAATGGCTAAGTGAAGATGACAATCATGTTGCAGCAATTCACTGTAAAGCTGGAAAGGGACGAACTGGTGTAATGATTTGTGCGTATTTGTTACATCGGGGCAAATTTTTAAAGGCACAAGAGGCCCTAGATTTCTATGGAGAAGTAAGGACCAGAGACAAAAAGGTAAGTTCTATTTGATTTTTTTTTTTCTTCGTCCTAGATATGAGAACGTATTGGAAAGCAGACTTTTTTAAAAAAAGATAGTTACTAACCCTATTTCTTCTAAACATTTAAATCAGTTACTACCTTAACTTTCATATAAGCGAATGACTGATTTAACTTTTCTGTTCATGCTAGCATTTTTTATCATGTTAGCAAATCTTACCCATTTATTATATTGTGTATTTGGTGTCATAAAATCCTTACAAAACATTTTAAAAAGCAGCATATTGATCAAAAAGTAAGCTTGATATTTCTGAAGCTTGAGAATAAAATGTCTTGGATACCATTACCTATTAAAGTGTGATCTTTATAATATGTAAAGGTTATTCTTTGATATGAATATTCATGAATATAGTTAAAATTAGTCAAAGTTCTTCTCTTATTCAAAAGATTAAAGACCATGTTGAAAATCAATGACATTTAATTTGTGCTGTACATTTAAAAGCAAAAGTCAACTCTTGGGATAACTTTTACAGTGATTTTCAAGAGATTCATTTCTTTGGATGATACCATGTTTACATTTCTTACAGAGATTTTGTGCATTTCCCTGTCTACAAGAAGGAAAAAACCCCAAACCATTCCAGATGGAAGGCATAGCTTATTTAGAGAGCTCTATTGAGGGAGATGTAATAACTATGTGAAGAATTTATTCTAGTTTTAATAATGTTTACCTTCAGGAAAATTCTCTTCCAGCTTAAGCTAATTTCTTTTTAATTCAACTTCAAGACAGAAACCTAAGTGGCTGTTTCTATCATTTGAGCTGGGTAGTAGTACTGGTTCCTGGTTCCCTTATTCCTTCCTCATTTCTTGTTTTGTCTTTGTGACTTTTTTAAATTAAATCTAAGGATGCCAAAGTACTGTTTATTGGTGGTAGTTTACAAAAGTTGAATCTTACATATTAGTGCATGATCTTGGTTAATGTTCATAATGATAGGTAGCCTTACATTTCTGTATACTGTGTACATTGTGAGATGATAGCACTAGAATGAATTCCAGAGTGGAGTATCTTGAGATGTTTACTTGGTTCATTTTTCATAATCTAAGTGGAAACAATTGCTTTGAGCTGATGAAAATGTAGAAGGTAAATTGTTCTACACCAAAGTGAGTAAATGTGAGGACAGTGCAGGGAAAAGACTGAATGGAAAGAAAACCATAGAGAAATGGGTCAAATTAAAATGCAGTCTTAGAAGCAGTGGTAGAAACTTAAAACAGGTAGTGATAAAAGTTAGGTAAGAAGAAGTTAAAATAGTAATGGAAAATTGTTTAATGGGGAACCAGAATGCTACATGTGAGCCAGGGGCACTTAAACTGTTTCTTATATACCTTATAAAGATATAACAAAAGCTGTAAATATTCTCCCACAAAAATGTTCATAGTATACCTGAACATAAAATTTTTGTTTTGGTATCATTAATCTACAATTACATGAAGAACATTATGTTTACTAGGCTCCCACCTTCACCAAGTCCCCCCTACATACCCCTTCACAGTCACTCTCCATCTGCGTAGTAAGATGCTGTAAAATCACTACTTGTCTTCTCTGTGTTGCACAGCCCTCCCCGTACCCCACACACACTATACATGCTAATCGTAATGCCCTCTTTCTTTTTTCCCACCCTTATCCTTCCCTTCCCTCCCATCCTCCCCAGTCCCTTTCCCTTTGGTAACTATTAGTCCATTCTTGAGTTCTGTGATTCTGCTGCTGTTTTGTTCCTTCAGTTTTCCTTTGTTCTTATACTCCACATATGAACATAAAATTTTGCTTATAGATTTTAATTGCCCTGAAAATTATTACTTCTCTCTCTCTCTCTCTCTCTCTTTTTTTTTTTTTTGCAAAAATCAGTGGCCAGTAAATTAGAGTGATGAATAAATCTAAGTGTTATAGATTACTAAAATTAAGCTTTAGTTCTGCTCAGTTTGTCTTTGACTTGGCGACTTCTATGTCATCTTGATATTCAGTCAATTTTGATTTTGTTTTTGGGGAAAACAGATGCTGAAAACCCTATCTCACAAAAGAATGAAAGAGCAAATGGAATCTGTAGGTTCTTTTGCCGGACAAAAGTAGTATTGTTTAAAGAAATAAGCATTCTCTAGGACTTCAGATAAATTCGTGTTGCATCATTTTCTCTGCCTTTTAGCTCATGAGATCACTTTTTGGCAAAATCCTGACATAATGCTGGGTTAGGAAGGAAAGAATTATGACTCCACATTTTAGTTTTAAGGTTGAAGAGTTAAACTGTGTAAATGAGTTTGTATTTATCTAGTTAACAGCAGTTCAAATTCTGGTGTAGAATTTGTCTTCAGAAAGCCAGTGAACTTAGGTGTAGCAAAGAATTTGATAGTTACTCCTACTTCTTGGCAAAACGTCTTGAGAAGCCCTTGATTGAAAGTCTTGGCTTTCATGAATTTAGCAACTTACACAACAGTAGATTTTTCATAAATCATCTTGCACAGGCTATGATTCAAGGCTTGGCAATCATGAAGCAGTATAATACTTTCACAACCATAGATAAGATTTCTCTCGGGATTGGTGATAGAGTCTTGCACCCCAGTGCATACCGATGAACCAAGCAGTGAGTCACAATGACTTGTAGAGCTCTGTCTTTACCAAAGCAGCAAAAGCGCATATTTTGCCAGGCATTAAGGAGTGCTGTCCATCCACAGAATACTGAAACTTCTTAAGAAGTTCTGCTTTTGGTATTTTTTTTTTTTTTTGGCAAAGAAACTTCACCATTTTGAAAATGTTAATGTCCCCTGAAGTTTCCAAACAGGAGTCCAAAATAGGAATTATTCTTTGAGTATGTTACTGTGCATGTATCTGATGAAAACTCATAGCTGGCTAAACTGAGAAGGCTTATGTTGATGGAAAGTGCTATTTTCAAACCTGCTTCATAGTTTCAGAAAAAATGTCTGGTTTTTTGAGATGGATAAAATTGTTTAATAGAGATGCTGGAGCAGTCTGTCTTTTCTCTTGCAAGCTCTGAATATATTTGACCATTTCTAAGGTCTTTACCTTCACTTTTCTCAGTTATATTATTTTTTGGTTTGTTTGGCATTATAATCACTTTGTAGGGTAGTTTGATCAATTGGGGGCAAATAAAGGTTTTTGTAATAATTTAGCTTTTTCTAACTAAGCTATACTCTCACATGTTCTCTTTTCCCTGCTCTTTTACATACCTTCACACACTCACATGCATGCATGAGTTATTCTGTAGCTGAGGTAGGTGCTTCTTCAGAATAGAACTAGGCACATAGGAAGCACTTGTGGTATTCCATCATCCCATCATAGTAAGAGATAAAAGTAAAACTCAAGGATACTTAACTTTATTATACCTTATTTTTTGTTTCCAGTTTAAGTTAGATCCAAGAGAAGTCTCCATAATCAAAAAGTGATGACCTATTTCAGTTTGTGAATGGGAAGATACTTTTAGTCATCATGATTTGGTAATATTGTCAGTTCTGTTTTTCTCTGTAGAGATGAGATTTGTTGAAGAGACAAACCCCATGAGATGTTGTTTTAAATAGGGGCCAGACCAAAAAGATAGCAAGACAAGTATTTTATGCCAATAAAATGTAAAGCCTTTCATGTCCTGTGGTAGAATGAATAGTACCTACATCAATAGTGGAATTATTTTTGACAGAGCATATTCTCCATCCTCTTAGAGGCTGGAAATTCCAAGTGAAAGGTGATAGATGGCTAAGAGAAAATGGAGTTCTGTGCATACTATTAAGTATGCACTTAATTGCTATTAAATGATATCAAGATTGAGAGTTAAGTAATTTAGCCCAAAGTGATCACTTTTAGCATCTTGGAGTCAAATCATTAAGATCTGCTTTGCTTATTTTAGTTCATCATTAATTAATACACCGAGACCATTTTTTGGATGTTAGCCACAGGGTCTAAAGGAGTATTCTGATGTGCTAATACCTTTATCCCTGTGTATACTTCAAAAAGGGGAAAAGAAAGACATGAGCAGATGTTGCTGAGGAAGCTGCATTTTACTAAATGCATTTTACCATTTGCATTTTAGGTTTAAGCAGCATTAGAAAACTAGATATTGTCAATAAAAGTCATAAGACTATGAACTTTTTTTTTACAGGAGTGTTTCTTATTTTAGTTAAAACTGAGGCCCAGAAAGATGAAGTGCTCTGATTAAGATTATTCAAAGAGTTAATGACAACAGTAAAAGTAAAATTTGAGTTCCCTGACACACTATTCAACTTCTATCTACACTATCAAGTTCACAAATCCTGGAACTGCAAAAGAATTTTGAGACTGTTCAGAATTAATCTCTGTATGGGGTTAAGCCTTCCTGAAAGATCTTGTAATACTGATGAAATAGGCCTATTTTGACACATTCCTCTGCTGATACCGTTTTTACAGGTGCCAGGGCATTCAGTGACCCCTGATGTAAATAGAATAAGAACAGCTTGAGGTTGTTGCTCTTAGAAAGCTTCAAGCTCCCTTTAAATCTTTGAAAAGTAATTGTCTTAAAACTTTCAAATATATCATGTTTACTTAATGGTTAGAGTGCTAGTGAAATAATATATTTTTAGCCTTTAATGAATATAACTAATTTCATCATAAGAAAACTGGGACGAGCATGGTAAAGGTATTGTTACACAACTTTGTAATTTTCCCAGAAAAGTATCTTAGAATAAATATAAATGATTATCCAAAGTAGTTTTATTCTGGAAACATCTAGTAATTGATTTATTTTCTTGACAGTATTTCCTTTTAGGTTGTGTCTACAGATTTGCACTTTTTAATTGTGAACCACTATTACAGGAGATACATCTACTAATTCTTCAGTTTGTATAGGGTTAGTTTTATTAGAACTGTCTTTAATGTTGTTTTGCTCATATTCTTAATTTTAATTATGGAAATATTAACAAGCTGAGGAAATTGTTCTGGTGACAATTACATAGGAGCAGATTATTTCTTCTCCTTAACTTCTTTCTCTTCCTGCCCCTCTTCTTTTCTTCCTTTTTGCCTTCTGCCTCCCCTCCCTTTTTCCCCCCTTCCCCTTGTTTTGAAGAAAAAGGAGCCAGTTGTCATGTTTTGGTGAAGGTGTTTAGACTGTAGAGAATCTCCTCCAAATAATCTGGTGCAGAATTTTGACATTTCCTCAGCAGACTTGGTACAAATTATATCAGAGAGTAGTGTGTCCCAGCTGACCATAAAATGTGCTATTGTGTTAGTAATGCCCAGGTAATACTCAGGTTTTAAATGCTGGGGAGAAGTCAAAGTACAATTGGTATCTCCTATAAAGAAAAATGTTTTCTGAGAGTAGAATAATCACTAGAGGGAAGGAAGACTCCTATATTGTAGTCAATAATTTATGTGAAGGCAACTACATTACACTTTCCTAGGAGTCATCCCTTTGCATATTTGGTCCTTTGCTTTAGGAGCATGTGGTTGGTTAATCTAAAAAAAGCTCTCAGTGGTTTACCTCTCCTGCCCCACCGGTACCCCCCACTGAGGAAACCTCTAGTTGGTTCCCATCTAGTCTTATGCATTGCCCTAATTGTATTTGCATTTCTGTTTCAGAATTATTATCAATAACTCAAAATATTTTATTTGTAAGCTATGAATAAGGAGTTAAAACATTCTACAAATGCTGATAAGTATGTATATATTTTTGAGAGATTTCCAAAATTTCTGAATTTAACTTGTTAACCTTCTATTATATGACAAACTTACCCAGAATCTTTGCTACTCCTCTTTCCCTTGTCTTCCCCCTTGTAGAATGGTGACATAAAGTAAACATTAATACTTGCTTACTTTCTTTGGTTAAAGTTTTAGTAAAAAATTTGAGCTTTTATTTTCTTCTCTTTGTTTTTGTCTACAAAGCAATTACTAGAGGTAAAGTTCTTATATGTTATGATCTCTGTATGTGAGTTCATTAGCTTATCTTTAATGAAGACTTAAATTTCTAGATATGATAAATATTAACTTTTTTCTTATTTTAGTATAATAATATATTTATTATTCTTTGATCCCGAGAGGAAATTTTCTGATTTCTATGAGGAATGATTTTTATGTCCTAATCATATGGTTTTGTTATTTTTTTCTAGACTGTCTACTATATTTCCCCAAACGGTAACTTAATGAAATTTTCACATTTTCTCTTCATTTAAAACAAAATAAGCTGTAATTATCCTCTTTTTCAGTTAAGAAAAAACTAATATAACATTCTTATTTTTTTTCTAATACATTTATTCTTCTGGTCTAAATTGTGTTCCTCTAATATATGGTGTTTAAGTCTGTTATCCAATTTATGTATCTATAAAATTACAAGGCTTTTATATATTGAAGGACCTTAGCAATTATTTAATTCAGAGCCGTTCTAATATGAATGATAAAACAGATCTGCAAAGATCTGTCTGAGGTCATTTAATCTATGTAACAAATTAAAATTGTATCTCCTAACCTCAAATTCAGTATTATTGTTACTGTATTATGTTCTCCTGTCCAAATTATTTTTCTTCATTATTTTGATCCCCAAAGTAGAGATGGAAACTTAAAAAAATTAAAAAGTAGCTGTATTATAGTGTTTTGGAATTCTTCAGTTTCAAGTCACAGAAACCCAACTCAGCATACCTTAAACATACGGAGACTTTTATTGGTTTATATAACTCTAAAAGCTCTGGCCTGAATCTAGGTGCTTAACAAATGCCAAGAATCTCACTGTCAATTTTCTCCTTTCCCCTGTGTACACTTTATTTTCAGGCAGGCTCTCTTGCAAGTAACGGTAGGGTATGATGCCTAGTAGCTCCAGGTTTACATTCTCCTTACTTTTGCAACTACAATAGGAAGAGAGATATAGTTTGAGCCAGAAATTCCTCAGTTAGGTTCTGATTTACCTGGATTAGGGCATGTACCCATCCCTGAACCAAACTTTCTGGCCAGAGGCTTGGGGCATATATCTGAGGCTGAAGAATAGGGCCTGACTGCTCCCCTCTGCCCCCAACCTGAAACCCCAGGGAGAAGGATAGCTTCCCACAAGGAGAAAGACTGTTGCCTAGAGAGAAAAAATACCAGTTGCCTTTTTCATGTTATTCTCAAGGATTCTGTGGTCCATATATCACTATTAGTACTTATAATTAGTTTCATAGAACTGAAGCACTATACTACTCTAAACTTTGGAGATTTCTTAATAGATGGGAAAAATAAGAACTCAAAGAGGTTGTGACTTCTTTCAGATGATATAGTTACCATGTGTGTGCTATTAGTAAAACTCAGGGCACAGGAGTAAAAATGGTTTAGAATCAGTCACATTTAGGCTCAGATGCTGGTTTTGAACAAAATGATTATGTGCATTGGGACTGTTTTCTTATCCTTAATGTAGAGGTGACAATATCTATCTTGTAAAATTGTGGTGGTGTTAGGGGTATATGTGAAATGTCAGCACAGAGCTTAATATATAATAACTAGTTAGGTGTTGTCATTATAATAATAGCCTTGCCTAAGATCCGTATTACTACTTCCCTGTAATAATCTTACTGTGATTATTCTGAAACAGACTTCCAAGCTTCAAGCAAACGCTATTATGTTAAAAATGTACATTTCTAAGTTTAGAAAGGCAAGTGAAAAGTTTACTAAAGTAGAAAATTATTCTTTTTGAGGAATCTAGATTGTGAATTCATCTTAGACAAGATGATCTGGGAGTGTTAATACAAAGAATATGAACAAAACATTATGTATCTTGTGTTGTGGTGTCTAGGTGATAAACTGGAAGTATTGTAGGTTTGAAGGATAGGTATAACCTAATACTTCTTAAGTCTCTTTTTTAAGAGATTAATCATATAAGGAGATTTACATAACACAATGCAGGTCAAAAAAATTAATGGTTCATTAAAAATACATCAGGCAAATGTAAATTCCAAAAGTAAGTGACAAGATATCAGAGTGTATTTTACAGCAAAATGCATAAAACTGAATCAAGAATGTGATTTTATATTAACACAGGTTACATTCCACAGGGAAGACTTGGCAGTTATGAATTCTTATGTACTGAACATAAACATCTAAATATGTTAAGCAAAAGCTGGAAGAAATGAAGAAAAATTGATAGAAAAGCAAATTAAAGTAGAATCTTTTTTTTTTTCATTAAGGAATCACTGATATACACTCTTTAAGAAGGTTTCACATGAAAAACGTTGTGGTTACTACATTCACCCATATTACCAAGTCCCCCCCATACCCCATTGAAGTCACCTTCTGTCAGTGTAGTAAGATGCCACATAGTCAATACTCGTCTTCTCTGTGCTACACTGTCTTCTCCATGACCCCCTCCCCCCCACATATGTAGGAATCTTTAATCAAGAAGGTACAAAGTAAGATATGTAGATGGCTTGAATAATAAAAATTAAAAAATAACCATAAAATTTTTCTTTTTTTAATCCACTAAACAGTTGCCAGGATTAATTCGTTAGGTCAGCCACAAAGAGAATCTCAACTCTAAGTAGAAATATATAAACCCCACTCCTTGATTACAGTTCAGTAGAGGTAGAGATTTTTTTTAGACATTTAATCAAACCAAATGAATCATTTGGAAATTTAAAGTCACTTGCTTAAATAATTTTAGGTAAATGAGGAAATACAAATTTGTATTTGAGATTAAGATAATAACAAGTAGGCAAAAGGGATTAATAAAAATGGAAATAAAAATTCATGAATTAGCGAACAGTAAGCCATTTGAACTAACAAATCCAAACACTGATTGTATGAAAATGCCTATAAAATCAGTACATCTCTTTTAAAGCCAAAGGAAAAATAAAAGAGAATCAAAAATTCGATGTTAAGTAAGGCATATAATCACTTGGCTATTGCACAGTTGCAGGAGGTGACTGAACTTGCAAGGCCACAGAAAAACTAAAGCTGGTGTTTTAGTAGGAATTTCAGAGTCAAAATCTGAATTCTGACATCTGATAGATGTGTAAGAATCAAATAAGAGTATTCTGTATGAGCTTAACCTCTGGTTTCCCTTCCATTTTGTGTGCACAATGAGTGTGTGTGTGTGTGTGTGTGTGTGTGCGTGTGTGCGCGCGCGTGCGTGCTTGTGTGTGTACATATGCACATTTATGTAGGTATATGTATGCCAGGTAGTTGATATGCTGACTGCTGTACCCATCTCTGCCTCCACTGTGCTTTCTGGACCTCTGCCATGGTGCTGGGGTCCCCTCACTTTTCTATAAATAAATAAATAGGTGGATGGATGGATGGATGGATGGATGGATGGATGGATAGAGATAGATATCACTGCTGATTCAGATGTTCCCTTTTCTCTAGCAGTAAGAAGATGGCAGGATAGTATGTGTAGTTGTTGAGTGTAAATTCTGGAGTTAGAGTGTTAGGGTGACAAGACATGACCTTACCTCACCTGTAATATGTTGATAACAGTAATACTCACTTTATGAGTATTAAGTTACATAATTTATGAAAGCATCTAGAATAGTGCAAAAAATGGTAAGGACTCAACAAGCAGTGGTGGTGGTGGTGGAATTACAAGAGGTTTTAGCCTCATATGCTGGAGAAAATAGTGAACATTAGTGACAGAAATAACCAAAGTCAGTCCATGCAAGAATATGAAAGCTTCAGTTTTTGGATATGTTGTGTTTCCAATGCTTGTGAGACTTCCAGCTGGAAATGTTCAGCCAGGTGTTGGAAATTCTGGCCTGGGAGTTGGAAATAATGTCATAATGAGAGACACCGGTTTCAGAGTTAATATGTAAGAGTGATAATTACTACTGCAGTAGATAGGATTGACGTAAAGAGGGGATAGCTAAGGTCAGCTTACTGAGACATGCCTACTTTTGGGGATAAGAAGAGAAAAGATAGTAAAGATAGGAGAAAACCTTTAGAAAGGTACACTATGACAGAAGCAGGGTATTTTTGAAATGGCAGCCAAAAAAAAGAGCCAGGATGAGACTAGGAAAATGATAGGAAATGACTATTAGGGACTGCTAAGAACTAACCACCATTAAGAAATTAGCCTCATAATAACAATTCTGTGAGTTAAGGAATAAAGGCTTCTAAGAGTGTAAAGAAGGGAGGATGGTAGTTTTAGCAAGATACAAGTTGTGGAGTGTGGGTTTTTTGTCTCTGAATTGTTTGCTAGTTTTGGATAAAGGGTAAGGATTACCTGAGCTAGCTAATACTTGGAAGAGACAGGTGGAGTGAATAAAAGCCAAATGCCAGAGGAGATAATTAATAGAGCACTTGCCACCAAAATGCAACCTAGGTGAACATGAAGAGACAAATTTATGAAATATCAGCAGTGAAAAGATTTTAAGATGGGACAAGGAAATTTGAGAGTGCTCACATAGGATGACCTCAGGGTTCCCCGTAAAATAAGAGCTGAATTCATTGAGGATATGGTCTAAGACAGGATAGAGAGGTGAAGGAAACAAAGTGCTGAAATCATTGTGATTGAGAGTTTACTAAGTGCACACCAGAACAAAGAGTTACTGAATGGTACAGATTTGAGACTGAGGCAGTGGTATGTGGACTGGAAGGAATAGTGGGAGCAACAGCAAATATCCACCTGAATTCTTCCTGCTGGTCTGTAGACATAAGGGAATTGAAGGAGCAATGGCTGCCTTCTGAGATGATGGCCAGGAATGTGGTGCTAAGTCCACCTGAAAAATTCTAAGTTTAGTTAAGATTAGAGTGTTTTAAAAATTGTAAAAATTGTATTTGGGAAAAATAAGTTAACAATATAAGTAATTTTCTTAACAATTAGAATAGAAAAGGAATATTAGTGGTAGAGAGTAGAATTATACTTTTGGTATACAGCCATAGACAGTTTAGCTTAAAAATTTCTTAGAGAATAAAGCTGATTTTTATTAGTCTTAATTTAAATGAAAAATGGAAATTTTGAGATGTATTTTTAATATTGAAGAGCTTTAAAGGTCAACCTTCTTTTCATATATGTAAAATAAATTGCTGAAGATCACTAAAATGTTCATTTCTTAGATTTTTAAAGAAGATAATGTATTTTAAATCTTTGTATTCAAGATGCTGAAGGTAAAACATGCACATAAATCATTGTTTTGAGTGTGTGCGATGTGTTTATAAGAGGTGAGAGTGGAAGAGGGAACATTAAGACCTGTGGTCCATATACATTTTGACCTTTCAAGTTTTTTTATTTCTGTTAATTTGGACACATTGAACTTGAGTTACTGGCTGCTGACAGTTAAGAATTGCAATGTTAAGGTACAAAAGCTAAATTATACATAATTCTATAGTGAAGTAATACTTAAGTTTACAATTGCACTTTTCCGTGTTTTTGTTTGAATTGTATTCTCTAATTTTGGTTCAGCTTGTATTTACACCCAGTGTTGACAACTATTTCTTCTCCACATATTTGCCTAGCCCTCTTAGGTAAGGATTAACTGGGCATATAAACACTTACACTGTAGATAGGCTACAAATCACTTGCTATGTGAGAAAAAGAAAGGCTTTGAAAACCTTTTAATTATTGTATATTGTTATATACAAAATTATACCAAGAGTGGAGATAAAGGGAAAAATATCACCTCTCATTCCAGTAAACCCCAATAAATAACTTACAACTTGGTCATCTTATAGACTTGACACTGATTTAATTTTTAAATTTTTATTTAATTTTTAAACTAGATAATAAATTTACATGGTTCAGAAAATATTCCCTGCCACCCTGCCATCTTCCATCTGCTATTTCCCCCAACCTGCTTTGAAATTCTGTGTTTTTCTTGATAAATATGAATAAGTTGTTTGCAAAAATGACATTAAATAATGTGGTATAGTAAACCATTTTAAGTTTAGTTTAATTACTTTTTAAACTTTAATGATAGTCTTTGGCATTTTTATAGCAGCTCTTCAAAATAATACCATTTTACTACTACTTTTTTAGAAAATACATAGAACTAAAATTCTGGCAATTCCAAAACTATACCTTAAATATAGCTAGACTTTCTAAAACTGTTAATTAGGATTTGTGTAACATTTTGTAGTTCTAGCATTGTTTTGTGTAACTGCATTTAGTGTTTTAATCCTCACGAAAATCTTGTGAAGAAGGTCGGGTACACATTACTGTCCTCATTTTACTGCAGAAACAAATCAGAGTTTGTATTTTGACTGACATCATTCAAATTCTCAATTGTATGGTCTTTGTACTACAGCAAAAATCTTAAATTATTTGTCCTGATTTGAAATGACTTTTATCCATTTTTCGCATCTTATGTATATTTTTAATTGTAATAAAATGCTAACCTTTAAAACAATACCTATATACCTGCCATTCAGCATACATGTCTTTAAGGTCACATAAATGTACTTTATACTTTTCATTAGAGGGAAGAAAATATTTGTGTTCAGAGTTTTTAACACATTGGGAGATTTAGATGCCAAAAATAACTTGAGGAGAAATATTACAAATTCTTTTTTTCTTGAATATATTTTTAAGTTTTTTGCCGGTCATTTTTAACTGTCAGACTTCTTGATGTTATTATTTGCCTTATATATCTAAATTAAATGCTTGGATTTTTCTGAAATTATATTGTATAACAGGAAAATAAACCTTATGAAGTCATAGTTGTATAATAGAACAAGAAGCCTTAGGTACATGCCCTCATACCTCATTTATTTAGCATCATTAATGAATGCCTTGCTGTGCACATGAGTTTTTTTTTTCTTTAAAAAATACCACATGAGTTATATATATATGTTTTTAGCATTTGTAATACTTAGAAAAGAGATGTATGTAACTCAGGGACATCTCTAAGTACCTCTGTAATTGGATTATTGCATTCATTTATGTCAGCCACATATTGCTGTTTTTCTTGGGCTCTGAAGCCACCATCATCATTTTTTGCTGCTACTCTTCCTACCTCTTATAGGCAATATTCCTTTATATAGTGTGGTGACTGTGACAAGCTTTTGCCTGGAAAATAGGTAACCAAGTTTGTGAGGAATTGTGTGGTTAGTAAAAGTTTATAAGTCCTGTGGGGAAGCCCTATGTGTAAAGAGCACAGCAGTAGTGCAGAGGCCTTTGATGGTTATCTTGAATACGCAGTTGCTTTTGCTTATTGGGTTCATGGGTCAGAGCCTTGTTGTGACCATTAAGTGGGAGTGTTAAACTAAGATAATTGTATTTTAAGGGAGAAAAGTTATTCTGATACATTTCTTTGTACTGATGTTGCTCTGATTTACTTTATTGAGCTGGATTTAAATATTAATGATTTAAGGTCAAATTTCTAATACATGTGTGTGTATGTGTCTGTGTGTTCAATGGGTACAACGCAGTTACCGTAACAATTTAGTGAAATAACTGTAATGGAACTTTTCTTTTGAATTTGGCTTTTGTTTTTTTTCTGTCCACCAGGGAGTAACTATTCCCAGTCAGAGGCGCTATGTGTATTATTATAGCTACCTGTTAAAGAATCATCTGGATTATAGACCAGTGGCACTGTTGTTTCACAAGATGATGTTTGAAACTATTCCAATGTTCAGTGGTGGAACTTGCAGTAAGTGCTCCTAATTTTCATCCTTCCATGTATTGGAACATTTTTTGTTACTATATGTAGAAGTTAATGTGAAAATCTAGGAAGAAATTTACCACACTTAAAACTTATGCCAAGAGTGTATATTTCTGAAGTAAATAATAATTAGCTCGGCTGATCAGAACATTGGGCTAAGGAAGACAGCAGCAATGGATTTTAATGTCTTTGAAGCCAAATTGTATTCATGAAAGAAATAGTCTGTTCTGCAACTTCCAAATGCAGCCTAAATTCTGATCAGATGACAAAAACCTAACTCATCAGAGATCCAGCATGAGAGTAGCAGTGGGATTGATCAGTTTATTGGTATTGTGGCAGAGGCCAGTTCTCAGGAAGACTAAATATTGATAATGGTGACAGGGACAATAAAAAGGAAAGGAAAAAATGGTAATACATGGTGATAAGCTGAAATATATTGAGTGAATAGTGTTGAGTCAAAGTATGAGGTGAAAACTTGGATTTAGATCTGAGTTCCAGTCCTAGATCTGTCATTAATGTTCTTTGTAACCCTGGGCACATCATCTACCTACCTTTATGTTTGTTTATCAAATAAAGGAAGACATTTTAAAATCAAAGTCTCCTGGATAAGTACTAAATAAAGATCATGTCATTGAAGTCTGCCTCTAATTTGTTTCTTTCTTACCCTAACCTCTGTTAGCCACCTCAGTCATCCTGATTTTATTCTGCTTCACTACTGTTCTTAGCTCTTAGCTAGACCTTAATACCCAGAACCAGAGCAGTCAGTCAAAGGATAGCACGTGGAAGGAAGTACTGTGACTTCTGCTATTTTTTTCTGTAACAGAGTTTTATATTAGTTTCTACCTGGAAAGCAATTAGTCATGTCTTCATATTTAAGAAATATTTTGTTTATTTAGAGTCCAATTTTGTAGTTTCCAGATAAGATGCCACTACATTTTATTTCTTTTAATACCTGTAATAATATTTGAATAATATTTGGCAGTTTATTAGTGATTTTACTTTTTAACTCTAAGTTTTTGCTTTGAAAATATGTAATTTAAAATTTTCTATCTGTAAATTTGTTGGTAATCTCTGTAGGTATAATTACCCTCATCAGATCTTTTCTGTATTCTTAAAGCAAGGCAACTTTTGTCAAAGGCAACAGGTTTATTAATATAACATATTAAAGGCTTCTAGAGTCCTCATTGATGCTTCTGTCATCTCATTACAATTTTAAAACTTGCTGAGTGCAAAGCACTGGACTGTCAGATGTGGTTTACACGGAACTTAACAGATCCATAGAGGAGCAAGAAAAAGGAAGAAAGAACTCTTGCTCTTCTGGTAGGATAGATAACAGGTATAAGAGTCAAAATAAAGGTATAAAATACTAAGGAGTTAATAAAGGAGAGAGAACATTCAGTTCAGTAACCTTATCTAGTATGATTTTTTCACATTGGTTTTCCTAGCAGAAATCTTCAATTTTGCAACACCTTTCTACATTTTTATTTGGTCTCTCAGTGTTACGTTTAAACTTCCAAAATTACTGACTCCTGAAATCTTTTCAATCTTTTAATCTTTACTAAATTTCTAGTTTTTCATTTATGTACTGTGATTTAATACTATATAGAGAAGCTGTATTATAAATAACATAATTAAATGGGAGGTTATTGTATAAATTACAAAAGGGTATATTCAGAAAAAGAAAAGGTTTTGGGGGTTGTCAAGTAGTTTCATGAAGGAAGTCCAACTTTTTATTGAACATTAGACAAAGCATACAGTTTTGATTGGCATTAAAATTGAAGTAAATATTGCAGGCAATAGGAAATAGCTTGAATTGAAACACAGCCGAAGGAAATGAGCTGGACAAGAAATGTAGAGACAGAACAGAATGGGAATGGAATGTGTGGTTGACTGTTAGAGGACCCTGAATGGGAATATCAGACACAATTTAATAGATACTATCATGTCAATGATAATACCAGTGGCTTATTAAACAGTATTTTAAGTACAGTTGTGTTGAAAGTGGTGATTTCAAGAGAGAAAAAAAGTGATGGAAAGTAAACCAGTTAAGTGACTTACTTTAAGCCAGAGCAATTGAATGGGATTTGATCAGTTTTTCTTTGGCATTTATATATGATTTTGTCAGAGTTTTGATCCTGGCTATGTGAATAATCCACAAAAAAGGGTAAAAAGAAAAGTGATTCTAACAGACTTGGAGACATGAATGTTGATGTTTTGGGTTTGAATCACATGGAGGTGAGCTGTTTATGTGAAGATATTCAGTAGGTACTTGAAAGTATGAGTTTGAATCTTACGTGAGAGAGATATCTGATATTTTGGGAAGCATAGGGAAAGACAATAGTAGCTAACCTTTTCATGTAAATATGGTGTGGGGCTAGAGGGATGGAAAGGCTCAAAGGGAAGCAAGGTGAGGACTGAGATGGGATGTGCAGCAGTTGGGTTCAGGAGGAAGAAGAGAAATCAGTGAAGAAAGAATGTGAAAATAAAGTGCCTTATGCAAAGTTGTCAAGAGGTTAATCTTTTTCCTATTTGAGTATTGTCTTAATATTTCTAAATAAAGGAAAAGTTACCATGTTCTATACATCTAAAAGGGTTAAAATGTTAATACAAGATGATCAGTGTGATTTTCTCTCTATTATATCAATATGCATATATCCAAGAAAATGTAATTCTGATTTGTGTTTACTAGTATCTATTTGTCATTTCTTCAGAACACAATTATATCAAAGGCTAGATCTCAGAATTGTGTCTTAGAAGTCATCAGAATCTTACTAACTGTTGACTTTCTGATAAGTTAGGTTTTGTCTATCTAAAATGTGAAATACATATTGTAAAGAAAATAATTTTCTGCAGTAATTTGAGGAAATCTTTTCCAGTAATTTTTTATTGAAAATGTTAAGCTTAGTTTTGGGGGAAAATCCTAAGTAAAGTAACACTGATTTGTAATTAGTTTATGATTATTTAAACAATTCTAAAATTCTTGAAGGTACACATTTTAGATGTAGTTTAATTGAAATTTGGGTTATACAGTTAATTTGCTTTTTAAAGTCTTAAAATCAGGATTGTCAGATTCTGAATTAGAGGTGTTTGAGTTAATAAAATAACAAGGCATTTTCATCCTCATTGAGTTTTATAACAGCTTTAAAATCAGACCTTGCTTTGTTTGCTTTTTTAGATGTTGCAGTGGGAAATTTTCAGTATCACATCAATTCTTACAAAATGGCTCATTCTACTTTGAATCTTTAGGCTAAGAAGTGAAAATTATTGACAGGGTGCAAGTGTAATCTTTCTCTTTTGGGGTGCCTTTTTCTCATGTTCAGTGTCCCACAAATCCATATTGAAATACCTCACATACTTTCATCAAATCTATTTATTATGTGATTGTAGGTACTGCTTTAGATGTTGCTTTAATGAGCGAGTAGAAGTTTATTACACTGGAAAATTAATTTGACTCGGATAAACTTTTTACCTTGTTTACAGTTGCTGGTCGTATTGATAAAGAATATGGTACTTTTTGTTTCATCTTTTAAGGATGATGCCTTTTGGTGCTGAGAGTATGTCTGTTTATATATACAGTTGACTCTTAAATGGGTTTCAACTGCTTGGGTTCACTTATACGATTTTTTTCAACAAATATATTGGAAGGTTTTTTGAAGATTTTTAACAATTTAAAAAAACATTTTGTTTTCTCTAGTTTGCTCTAGTAAGACCATTTGTATTACACAGAACATACGGACTGTGTACCAACAACTATGTTATCAGTGAAGCTTTTGGCCAGTATTAGTAGTTAAGTTTTGGGGGGGGGGGTCATATATATGCAGATTTTTGGCTGCATGGTGGGTCAGCACCCCTTACCCCCACATTGTTCAAGGATCAGCTGTGTGTGTGTGTGTGTGTGTAGGTATGTAAGTATATTTCTTATGCACTTTATGGAAGCTTATGTTTTTATTTTTTGATTGTCTTGGGATATTTCCTTCAAGACCCACTTCTTACCTCCTAAGGTTAATCATTTTCTCTTTAATGAACTCTGGTTTTTGAACTCCATGTACTATTGAATTATACAATGTCAAATTATTTAGGTAACTTAAAGTTTTTAAAGTCATAGGATTTTAGCATTCATGTCTTTAAACTAAATTCTTTCATTAATGTCATTAGGTGTAATGTATTTATGAGTAGATTTACAAAAAAAACATACCTAATCCTCCTCTTTTCACACTTTACTACTACCTTTTAGTTCAGTAACTAATATATAAGCATGATACATTTTGAGAGATTATATTTTACCAGTTATTTCAGAACCAGGCATGGGCTTTCAAAATACTTGCTAATGAAAATAGGATGTGGTTTGGAGGGACGGCATCTACATTATAGTGTGTACTTGATGTCTATTATATTTTTTTGTAGACATTTCAAATCTCTTCCTGTTTCTCAGGATAATGGATTTACATACTTTGAAAAAGTAAAATGTAAACTATAGAGGGAAATGAATGATAATTACTATTTGTTACAAATATTGGGACTTGTGTATATGGAATTTATGATAACTTTGTCATAGATTATACTCTCTTCTTATGAACTTTATAATAATGTGTATTTTGTGGTATTTGTTACATGGTAGAGACTTTAAAATTCTGCAACAAATACCTGTTTTAAAAGTCACCTTTTAAACAGTCTAAATGTGCAGAAAATCATTTCAGCATTTATTAAATAATTTTTAATATTTATTAAAAATTATTAAAACAATTTATATTAGGTTTTTAATATTTTAATGTTAAAGTTTAGATGTTACTAAAGTGCTCAAAGTCTAATCTTGTGACTTACTCTTTGTGAAAAGAGTTGATTTTATATACCAGTATTACAACCTTACGTTGAAGGTTCAGTTTAGGGAAAATCTTGTATTGATTATATATTTTTACCTAATTTATTTTCGTTGATTGTTTTAAATCAGGGTTACAGATGCTATTATTTTGTGTATATTGCTAATATTAATTTTAAAGTAGTTTTTGACAGTTGGGCAATGAAAGGCATTTCCTGCAAAATGATACTAGTATGTATTTAACCATGCAGATCCCCAGTTTGTGGTCTGCCAGCTAAAGGTGAAGATATATTCCTCGAATTCAGGACCCACACGACGAGAAGACAAGTTCATGTACTTTGAGTTCCCTCAGCCATTGCCTGTGTGTGGTGACATCAAAGTAGAGTTCTTCCACAAACAGAACAAGATGCTAAAAAAGGTTGGTGCTTTAGTACCTTCATTGGGAGAACAACCACACCTTGAACAGTAACCTCAGATCTTTGCTTAAAGCTTTTGATTAGGCAAAAATCATGCTGTGAGGAAAGATTGAAAGACACATTTTAATTTAGTAAATAAGTCACAGGGTGAGAAGTACAACACAGGGAATATAGTCATAATATCGCAGTAACTTTTATGGTGATAGATGGTAATAATACTGTGCTGAGCATTTATTTCATAATGTATGGGTGAATCACTATGTTGTATACCTGAAATTTGTATATTATATATCAACTATACTTGGATAAAAAAGATACATCTTTTATGACTGAAACCTGCTGAATTATAATTGATTTTCTATTAGATCAGCACATGCTTGGCTTACTATGGAATTGACAAATCATTATAATGGTATATAATACTATTAGGAGGAAAAGGCCATATGTCATTATAATTGATAGAAATTTTTCTTGGGTTATGCAAAGAAGTTTCCTAAAAACATTAAAGATTGCATACATACCTCATTACATCAGTTACAGTCCTCTTGTAAAGGATGATTAACTGAGAGGAAATTAGCTTGGGATCATGAGTTCGAAAAAAGTTTGATCTCTATGTATAAAAAAGATCTGTTCCATGGTCTTGTGTAATGGTGCAAACTACTTGCCCCCTTTTTGGTTTATGTTTCTTGATACTGGGTCATTTTATATTTAGCTTCTTCAAATTTACTGAATATTTCAATTTTGAGCTAGGAGAGAAATAGATATGAATAAGTAATAATGAAAAACGGTATTATTTAAATATGCAGGTTTAGAAAGTTAATGAGGTTTGCATCTAACTGGCATGTATTTAGAGAATGTAAGAACTCATTTTAAAACAAATTATCTTAATTTAAAATTACTAAATTGAATTAAGCATTCATCAAGATGCACACTAAGATTTGTACACTTCATTGTATGTACCTCAGTTTTTAAAAAAAACTCAGTGTGAACATATGATGTGATCCTAAGGTGCAAATTTTTGGGTAGTAATGATCAAAAACACTAGATAGTATATTACCATTAGACATTCTCAGTATTTGGATTGTTTCAGTTTTCCTGAATTTTAGCTTACTTTTTTAAAGAAAAGAAAAAAGTTTCATTTACTACAAAAATTTTAAACTCTATTTTTACTTATCAGAAGAAATATAATTTCCTTTATCCAGTCTAAGTAGCTGAAAAGTCACAAAATATAAAACTGGTTTTTTCACCAGAAACACATTTCCTGTCTGTTCTGTATAAACAAAGGTTAAATATATATCAATAACTTTGAAAAATTATTTTTCAATAATCCAAGAAGTGTTAGCAAGTATTTTAAAATTAAGGTAAGTAGTTTTTTTCTTCTGTTCATTGTAAGACTGATAATGCATGCAGTTTTATATTTTCCTTTCAAAAATAGGCACCTGCATCACTATTTTCTTATACCTTTAGGAGTGTACTAATTCTTACCATTTGAGTTCTTATTATCTACATTACATTAGTACATGTAAAATTGGAGATTAGATTAGTTATAATATATTTGTGTATCTTGGATCACTTTACCTGTATTTCCATTGCATATGATTTTCGCTGCCTTTTATAAATGTTTGCTTGTGATTTAAACAAAAACAGTTTTAGTATATATAATCAGTGCATATATATATATATATATATATATACAATCTACATTTTTGGAAATTTAAATATTCTAGCTCATTTTCTTCTCACTCTAAGTAAAATAGGTATATTACTAACTCAATGACTTTGTTAATATAATGAAATTAACACATTTTATAAGATTGTTTTGCTAGGTACTGGTAAAAGATAAGACATTTAAGACATAAGATACTTAAGGGTCTTACTTAACATCATCTTAGGGAAAAAACCAAAATTTTAAGATAAATATTCACATGGCAGTTCAAGGCACCAGGAAAGATGTCGTAAGACTACGTCAGTTGTCAAATGATCCATACAGACCAAATTCCAGTAATTAAGAGTAGATAGAGAACATTTTCTGTGTTGGTCGAGAAAGGTTTGAAATGATGAACTTCTGATGTGGTTTTGATTAACAAGACCTCATATTAGTAAGAAGTGATTTTTCTTAAAAATAGTCATAACATAAAAAACGTCTTAAGTACTTAACCTCATCTTCCCTGTATTCTTTTAATTAAAGTTTTACATTGTCATGTAAGAAACTTAATGTTTGTATTGCTGTAGAAATAAAAAATGTCTCTGACTTCATCAGGAAGCTGTACTTCAAGAACTTTGTTAAAGTAAATTTTGAAACATTGGGAAATTAAATCCATTTCTGAATTTTTTAATACATACATACATATAAAGTCAAACCATTTTTTAAAGCTAATATTAGACTAACAAGAGTTTTTGCTTAAGATTTTAAAAATAAGTTACCTTGGAACTTGTGGAATTACATTTTTCTAAAATTTGAATAAAAGTAAAGACTTGTGAATTCAGTGCAACAGATAACCCACATATTGCCAATTATTAATTTTTGTGTTTACCTTTATTCAAGATATCACATGACATGTTTTTTTGTTGTTGTTGTTGACTTTCTGGAGCAAATATTGAAGAAAGTGGTATGTTCTATATATTTTTTAAATTAAAATATGTCTTCTGTTTTTTAGGACAAAATGTTTCACTTTTGGGTAAATACATTCTTTATACCAGGACCAGAGGAAACCTCAGAAAAAGTAGAAAATGGAAGTCTATGTGATCAAGAAATTGATAGTATTTGCAGTATAGAGCGTGCAGATAATGACAAGGAATATCTAGTACTCACTTTAACAAAAAATGATCTCGACAAAGCAAATAAAGACAAAGCCAACCGATACTTTTCTCCAAATTTTAAGGTGAGTTAAAAAAATTTTAAGTTGGTGGGTAGCTCTATGTGTTTGTTTTATTTTAAGCATATAGCTGGTAAAGGACTTGCTCAGCTAATTTTTAAATTAAGTATTATTTAAAAGCAAAATTGATGTGTCAGTAAATTGAAAATTTCTGACAAAATCCAGGAGGTTGTACACAAAGCCAAAAAAGCTGTATTTTCCTTATATTTTATAAGGTGTTCTTGGGTGAAGTCTGGGGCAAAGGTTGGGATATGAAGTAGGAATGGGGGAGGAAAGAAGTGAAAGATAACGAATCATGTGGAATTGATTCATATGGAGTGTTCTTACTATTTCTACCCTTGACCTCCATTTATTGTCAACCTCTCAGAGTGATCTATGGCATAGACTTGATTGTGTCACTTCTGTTTACACTTTTTAAAGACCTTATTTATGGTTTTTTGATATGACTTAGAAGGATGTGCGTAATTTAGCATAGGCCTACCTCCCATGTCAACTCTAGCCACATTCTCTCCCAGCTCCCTGAAATTCACCCATACTGGTCTCTCTTCAGGTCTTAAGCATACTAAGCTCTTCTGCCTCCAGTTTTTCCAATTCTTTTCCTTCTCCCTGTACCTCTCTGCCCTCAGCCTTTGCCCTCCCCTTCACATGGCCGTCCTTCTCATATTCTAGCCTTAGCTTCAATCTTGTATGCTTGAAAGGCTTTTTCTGACACCCTCTCCTTTTACTCCCTTTTAAAATGCTGTCTCCTTCCTCCTATCATGGAATTGTTGGGTTTGTTTTAGCCATATGTGATGTGTGTGTGTACTTCTGTTTCTATTTATAGATTAAGAATGCTCCAGGTTAAAAACTATGACGTGTAAGCATTCCCCAATGGTGGTTTGCCATTTTTTCTTCTCCTTTCCTTTTTCTTATTCTACTTGATTTTTATCCCTTCCTTTCTCCTTATCCTCCTTCTTTTTCTTTTTTTTTAAATGCTCTTTTTTTTTTGCTTCATTCCATTTTTTAAATTTTGTTATCATTAATCTACAATTACATGAAGAACATTATGTTTACTAGGCTCCCCCCTTCAAGTTCCTCACACACACTCCATTACAGTCATTGTCCATCAGTGTAGTAAGATGCTATAGAATTACTACTTGTCTTCACTGTGTTGTACAGCCCTCCCCATGCCCCCCTTACATTATACATGCTAATCCTAATGCCCCCTTACTTTTTCCCTGCCCTTATCCCTCCTTTCCCACCCCTCCTCCCTAGTCCCTTTCCCTTTGGTAACCGTTAGTCCATTCTTGGGTTCTGTGATTCTGCTGCTGTTTTGTTCCTTCAGTTTTTCTTTGTTCTTATACTCCACATATGAGTGAAATCATTTGATACTTTTCTTTATCCGCCTGGCTTATTTCACTGAGCATAATACCCTCTAGCTCCATCCATGTTGTTGCAAATGGTAGTTTTCTTCTTATGGCAGAATAATATTCCATTGTATGTATGTACCACATTTTCTTTATCCGTTCATCTCGTGATGGACATTTACGTTGCTTCCATTTCTTGGATATTGTAAATAGTGCTGTGATAAACATAGGGGTGCATCTGTCCTTTTCAAACTGGAGTGCTGCATTCTTAGGTTAAATTCCTAGAAGTGGAATTACCGGGTCAAATGGTATGTCTATTTTGAGCATTTGAGGAACCTCCATACTTCTTTCCACAATGGTTGAACTAATTTACATTTCCACTAGCAGTGTAGGAGGATTCCCCTTTCTCCATAACCTCGCAAACGTGTTGTTGTTTGTCTTTTGGATGGTGGGATTCTTACTGGTGTGAGGTGATATCTCATTGTGGTTTTAATTTGCATTTCTCTGATGACTAGTGATGTGGAGCATCTTTTCATGTGTCTGTTTGGCCATCTGAATTTCTTCTTTGTAAAAGTGTCTGTTCAGCTCCTCTGCCCATTTTTTAATTGGATTATTTGCTTTTTGTTGGTTGAGGTGCATGAACTCTTTATATATTTTGGATGTCAACCCTTTATCGGATCTATCGTTCTTGAATATATTCTCCCATACTGTAAGGTACCTTTTTGTTCTATTGATGGTGTCTTTAGTGCTGCACAGAAACTTTTCAGCTTAATATAGTCCCACTTGTTCATTTTTGCTTTTGTTTCCCTTGCCTGAGGAGATATGTTCATGAAGAAGTCACTCATGTTTATGTCCAAGAGATTTTTACCTATGTTTTTTTCCAAGAGTTTTATGGTTTCATGACTTACATTCAGGTCTTAGATCGATTTCGAATTTACTTTTGTGTATGGGGTTAGACAGTGATCCAGTTTCATTCTCTTACATGTAGCTGTCCAGTTTTGCGAGCACCACCTGTTGAAGAGACTGTCATTTCCCCATTGTATGTTGAGGGCTCCTTTATCATATATTAATTGACCATATATGTTTGGGTTAATGTTTGGAGTCTCTATTCTGTTCCACTGGTCTGTGGCTCTGTTCTTGTGCCAGTAACAAATTACCTTGATTACCGTGGCTTTGTAGTAGAGCTTGAAGTTAGGGAGTGAGATCTCCCTCCCACCCCCACTTTATTCTTCCTTCTCAGGATTGCTTTGGCTATTTGGGGTTTTTGGTGTTTCCATATGAATTTTTGAACTGTCTGTTCCAATTCGTTGAAGAATGTTTTTGGTAATTTGATAGGGATTGCATCAAATCTGTATATTGCTTTGGGGAGGATGGCCATTTTGATAATATTAATTCATCCTAGCCAAGAGCATGGGAAGAATTTCCATTTGTTAGTGACCTCTTTAATTTCTCTTAAGAGTATCTTATAGTTTTCAGGGTATATATAGGTCTTTCACTTCCTTGGTTAGGTTTATTCCTAGGTATTTTATTCTTTTTGATGCAATTGTGAATGGAATTGTTTTCCTGATTTCTCTTTCTATTAGTTCATTGTTAATGTATAGAAAAGCCACAGATTTCTGTGTGTTAATTTTGTATCCTGTAACTTTGCTGTATTCCGATATCAGTTCTAGTAGTTTTGGAGTAGAGTCTTTAGGGTTTTTTATGTACAATATCATGTCATCTGCAAGCAGTGACAGTTTGACTTCTTCTTTATCAATTTGGATTGGTTGTATTTCTTTGTTTTGTCTGATTGCCATGGCTAGGACCTCCAGTACTATGTTGAATAACAGTGGGGAGAGTGGGCATCCCTGCCTTGTTCCCAATCTCAGAGGAAAAGCTTTCAGCTTCTCACCATTCAGTATGATGTTGGCTGTAGGCTTATCATATATGGCCTTTATTATGTTGAGGTACTTGCGCTGTATACCCATTTTGCTGAGAGTTGGTTTTTTTTGTTTGTTTGATTTTTTTTTCAGGACCTTTTCATTTATTGAGATTTTGCAGGGATCAGTTGAGAAGCAGTTTTATCTTTTACCCATTTGACTATTTTTTTTAAACTGTCCTTTTTTTTTTGTTGACAGGGCATCTCTCATATTTATTGATCATATGGTTCTTAACAACAATAAAATTCTGTATAGGGGACTCAATGCAAAATCATTAATCAACCCCAACCCTAATTCTCAACAGTCTCCAATCTTCTGAAGCATAATGAACAAGTTTTTACATGGCGAACAAGTTCTTACATAGTGAATAGTGAATAAGTTCTTACATGGTGAACAGTGCAAGGGCAGTCATCACAGAAACTTTCAGTTTTGATCACGCATCATGAACTATAAACAGTCAGGTCAATTATGATTATTCGTTTGATTTTTATACTTGATTTATATGTGAATCGCACATTTCTCCCTTATTATTATTATTATTTTTAAATAAAATGCTGAAGTGGTAGGTAGATGCAAGATAAAGGTAGAAAACATAGTTTAGTGCTGTAAGAGGGCAAATGTAGATGACCAGGTATGTGCCTATAGACTAAGTATTAATCCAAACTAGACAAGGGCAGCAAAACATCCACGGATGCAGAAGATTTCTCTCAAAACAGGGGGGTTGAGGTTCTAAGCCTCACCTCTGTTGATCCCCAATTTCTCACCTGATGGCCCCCCTGCGACTGTGCCTGTCTTAGGTTGTTCCTCCCTTGAGGAATCTTACCCATCTCTGGCTAACCAGTCATCTTCTGGGGCCATACAGGGAAATGTAAAGTTGGTAAGTGAGAGAGAAGCCATATTGTTTGAAAACGTTAGCTTTTTACTTCTTTGCAGATTTATGCCCTGTGGCTTCTATGCCCAGCATTTGTCTTGAGGTATCTTTACAACTTGGAAGAATTATGATACTTGGTAATTTCGATATGAGGCACGAATTCTATTTAGGGGTTGTAAGTATGAAGGAAGAAGAGAAGCTATAGAAGTAGCAGATGGAAGAAAACATGGGAAGATTGATTATTTCTTTGACCTATCTTCTTGTTGTGTAACATAAGTGTGTATACGTTTTAAATTACTAATTAAATTGTGTGCACACATTAACGTAATAGGAATACAGCTACATAACCAAAGCAGACCTACAATTACCAGCCATCTCCAGTGAAAGCAAGAAAACCAGTTAGGCACCCTAGGCAGTTGTGAAAACTTATCAATGATATGATGGATATTGTCTAACTGAATTTGAATAGTTTGAGAAAAATCAGACAAATTAAAATAACACATTCCTGGGAACTGTTCACATCCCATATGTTCTTTTAACAGTAGATAGTCTATAGTTACGAGATTTTGGAGTGCTGCAACTTGCACTTCTCCTGATTCTTGATTGAGTTCCGACAGTATAGATCCAGTCAAATTTGTTGTTTTACTGTATGCACAGGCCAGCGTAGATATCTCCTTCTTCATTCCAATGGCAAGTCCAGGAACCGGTGGGATGAATGCAGCTACAACTGCAACAGCACTGGGATCTTTGTTGAAGTTTTTTGATGATTATCTTCTGGAATGACTCTTCCAGAGGATATTGATATTGGAAGTTCTTCTTCATATCGTGTCTTAATTCGTTTTCTGGGTAGCCGAATTAGGCTTTGATCCTCTGTGTAAACACAAACAAACCCTTTGCCCACGCTTTGATATGCCCTTTATACCACTGTGAAGAACTTATTGAAGATCACCACACAGGAACTGTTAATCCATTCTTGGGTTCTGTGATTCTGCTGCTGTTTTGTTCCTTCAGTTTTTCCTTTGTTCTTATACTCCACAGATGAGTGAAATCATTTGGTATTTCTCTTTCTCCGCTTGGCTTATTTCACTGAGCATAATACCCTCTAGCTCCATCCATGTAGTAGCAAATGGTAGGATTTGTTTTCTTCTTATGGCTGAATAATATTCCATTGTGTATATGTACCACATCTTTATCCATTCGTCTACTGATGGACACTTAGGTTGCTTCCATTTCTTGGCTATTGTAAATAGTGCTACGATAAACATAGGGGTGCATCTGTCTTTTTCAAACTGGAGTGCTGCATCCTTAGGGTAAATTCCTTGAAGTGGAATTCCTGGGTCAAATGGTAAGTCTATTTTGAGCATTTTGAGGAACTTCCATATTGCTTTCCACAATGGTTGAACTAGTTTACATTCCCACCAGCAGTGTAGGAGGGTTCCCCTTTCTCCACAACCTCGCCAACATTTGTTGTTTGTCTTTTGGCTGGTAGCCATCCTTACTGGTGTGAGGTGATGCCTCATTGTGGTTTTAATTTGCATTTCTCTGATAATTAGCGATGTGGAGCATCTTTTCATGTGTCTGTTAGCTATCTGTATTTCATTTTTAGAGAACTGTCTGTTCAGTTCCTCTGCTTATTTTTTATTGGATTATTTGTTTTTTGTTTGTTGAGGTACGTGAGCTCTTTATATATTTTGGACGTCAAGCCTTTATCAGATCTGTCATTTACAAATATATTCTCCCATACTGTAGGGTACCTTTTTGTTCTATTGATGGTGTCTTTTGCTGTACAGAAGCTTTTCAGCTTAATATAGTCCCACTTGTTCATTTTTGCTGTTGTTTTCCTTGCCCGGGGAGATATGTTCAAGAAGAGGTCACTCATGTTTATGTCTAAGAGATTTTTGCCTATGTTTTTTCTAAGAGTTTTATGGTTCGTGACTTACATTCAGGTCTTTGATCCATTTTGAATTTACTTTTGTGTATGGGGTTAGACAATGGTCCAGTTTCATTCTCCTACACGTAGCTATCCAGTTTTGCCTGCACCGTCTGTTGAAGAGACTGTCATTTCCCCAGTGTATGTCCATGGCTCCTTTATCGAATATTAATTGACCATATATGTTTGGGTTAATGTCTGGAGTCTCTAATCTGTTCCACTGGTCCTTGGCTCTGTTCTTGTGCCAGTACCAAATTGTCTTGATTACTATGGCTTTGTAGTAGAGCTTGAAGTTGGGGAGTGAGATCCCCCCTACTTTATTCTTCTTTCTCAGGATTGCTTTGGCTATTCAGGGTCCTTTCTGGTTCCATATGAATTTTAGAACTATTTGTTCCAGTTTGTTGAAGAATGTTGTAGGTATTTTGATAGGGATTGCATTGAATCTGTAGATTGCTTTAGGCAGGTTGGCCATTTTGACAATATTAATTCTTCCTTGCCAAGAGCATGGGATGAGTTTCCATTTGTTAGTGTCCCCTTTAATTTCTCTTAAGAGTGTCTTGCAGTTTTCAGGGTATAGGTCTTTCACTTCTTTGGTTAGTTTTATTCCTAGGTATTTTATTCTTTTTGATGCAATTGTGAATGGAGTTGCTTTCCTGATTTCTCTTTCTATTGGTTCATTGTTAGTATATAGGAAAGCCACAGATTTCTGTGTGTTAATTTTGTATCCTGCAACTTTGCTGTATTCCGATATCAGTTCTAGTAGTTTTGGAGTGGAGTCTTTAAGGTTTTTTATGTACAATATCATGTCATCTGTAAATAGTGACAGTTTAACTCCTTCTTTACCAATTTGGATTCGTTGTATTTCTTTGTTTTGTCTAATTGCCATGGCTAGGACTTCCAGTACTATGTTGAATAACAGTGGGTAGAGTGGGCATCCTGTCTTGTTCCCGGTCTCAGAAGAAAAGCTTTCAGCTTCTCACCGTTCAGTATGATGGTGGCTGTGGGCTTATCATATATGGCCTTTATTATGTTTAGGTACCTGCCCTGTATACCCATTTTGCTCAGAGTTTTTATGATGAGTGGATGTTGAATTTTGTCAAATGCTTTCTCAGCATCTATGGAGATGATCATGTGGTTTTTGTCTTTCTTTTTGTTTATGTGGTGGATGATGTTGATGAATTTTCGAATGTTGTACCATCCTTGCGTCCCTGGGATGAATTCCCACTTGGTTATGGTGTATGATCCTTTTGATGTATTTTTGAATTTGGTTTGCTAATATTTTGTTGAGTATTTTTGCATCTACGTTCATCAGGGATATTGGTCTGTAGTTTTCTTTTTTGGTGTGGTCTTTGCCTGGTTTTGGTAGTAGGGTAATGTTGGCTTCATAGAATGAATTTGGGAGTATTCCCTCCTCTTCTGTTTTTTGGAATACTTTAAAGAGAATGGGTATTATGTCTTCTCTGTATGTCTGATAAAATTCTGAGGTAAATCCATCTGGCCTGGGGGTTTTGTTCCTGAGTAGTTTTTTGATTACTGCTTCAATTTCTTTGCTGGTAATTGGTTTGTTTAGATTTTGTGTTTCTTCCTTTGTCAGTCTTGGAAGGTTGTATTTTTCTAAGAAGTTGTCCATTTCTTCTAGGTTTTCCAGTTTGTTAGCATATAGGTTTTCATAGTATTTTCTAATAATTCTTTGTATTTATATGGGGTCCATCGTGATTTTTCCTTTCTCGTTTCTGATTCTGTTGATGTGTGTTGATAGTCTTTTTCTCTTAATAAGTCTGGCTAGAGGCTTATCTATTTTGTTTATTTTCTCAAAGAACCAGCTCTTGGTTTCATTGATTTTTTTTTTCTATTGTTTTATTCTTCTCAATTTTGTTTATTTCTTCTGTGATCTTTATTATTCCCTCCTTCTGCTGACTTTAGGCCTCATTTGTTCTTAGCAATTTTGATAATTGTGACATACTATTCATTTGAGATTGTTCTCCCTTCTTTAAATATGCCGGGATTGCTATATACTGTCCTCTTAAGACTGCTTTTGCTGCATCCCAGAGAAGTTGGGGCTTTGTGTTGTTATTTCTTTCCATATATTGCTTCAATAAATTCCAAATATTCCAATAATTCCATATATTTCTCTATTTTAATTTGGTCATTGATCCATTGATTATTTAGGAGATGTTGTTAAGCCTCCATGTGTTTGTGGGCCTTTTTGCTTTCTTTGTACAATTTAGTTCTAGTTTTTTCCTTTGTGGTCTGAAAAGTTGGTTGGTAGAATTTCAATCTTTTGGAATTTACTGAGGCTGTTTTGTGGCCTATTATGTGGTCTATTCTGGAGAATGTTCCATGTGCGCTTGAGAAGAATGTGTATCCTGTTGCTTTTGGATGTAGAGTTCTATAGATGTCTACTAGGTCCATTTGTTCTAGTGTGTTGTTCAGTGCCCCTGTGTCCTTACTTATTTTCTGCCTGGTGGATCTATCCTTTGGAGTGAGTGGTGTGTTGAAGTCTCCTAAAATGAATGCATTGCATTCTATTTCGTCCTTTAGTTCTGTTAGTATTTGTTTCATATATATTGGTGCTCCTGTGTTGGGTACATATATATTTATAATGGTTATATCCTCTTGTTGGACTAAGCCCTTTATCATTACGTAATGTCCTTCTTTATCTCGTTACTTTCTTCGTTTTGAAGTCTATTTTGTCTGATACTAGTACTGCAACACCTGCTTTTTTCTCCCTGTTGTTTTCGATGGAGTATCTTTTTCCATCCCTTGACTTTTAGTTTGTGCATGTCTTTGGGTTTCAGATGAGTCTCTTGTAAGCAACAAATAGATGGGTCTTGCTTTTTTCCCCGTTCTATTACTCTGTGTCTTTTGATTGGTGCATTCAGTCCATTTACATTTAGGGTGATTATTGAAAGATATGTACTTATTGCCATTGCAGGCTGTAGATTCGTGCTTACCAAAGGTTCAAGGTTAGCTTCTTTAGTATCTTACTGTCTAACTTAACTCGCTTATTGAGCTGTTATAAACACTGTCTGGTGATTCTCTATTTCTCTCCCTTCTTATTCCTCCTCCTCCATTCTTTATATGTTGGTTGTTTTATTCTGCGCTATTCTGTGTTTCCTTTAACTGCTTTTGTGGGTAGTTGATTTTATTTTTAGTCTTTAGTATTTGTTTGGTCTGCTTTCTTTGCTGTGATTTTATTTTCTCTGGTGACATCTATTTAGCTTATTTTCTCTGGTGACATCTATTTAGTCTTAGGAGTGCTCCCGTCTAGAGCAGTTCCTCTAAAATACCCTGTAGAGGTGGTTTGTGGGAGGCAAATTCCCTCAACTTTTGCTTATCTGGGAATTGTTTAATTCCTCCTTCATATTTAAGTGATAATCATGCTGGATACAGTATTCTTGGTTCAAGGCCCTTCTCTTTCATTGCATTAAGTATATCATGCCATTCTCTTCTGGCCTATAAGGTTTCTGTTGAGAAGTCTGATGATAGCCTGATGGGTTTTCCTTTGAGGTGACCTTTTTCCTCTCTCTATCTGCCTTTAAAACTCTGTCTTGTCCTTGATCTTTGCCATTTTAATTATTATGTGTCTTGGTGTTGTCCTCCTTGGGTCCCATCTGTGGAGAGTTCTGTGTACTTCCTTGGTCTGAACAATTATTTCCTCCCCCAGTTTGGGGAAGTTTTCAGCAATTATTTCTTCAAATACACTTTCTGTCCCTTTTTCTCACTCTTCTTCTTCTGGTACCCCTATAATGTGGATATTGTTCCCTTTGGATTGGTCTCACAGTTCTCTTAATATTGTTTCATTCCTGGAGATCCTTTTATCTCTCTCTGCGTCAGCTTCTATGCGTTCTTGTTCTCTGGTTTCTATTCCATCTATGGCCTCTTGCATCTTATCCATTCTGCTTATAAATCCTTCCAGAGATTGTTACATTTCTGTAATCTCCTTCCGGACTTCATCCCTTAGCTCTTGCATATTTCTCTACAGCTCCATCAGCATGGTTATGACCTTTATTTTGAATTCTTTTTCAGGGAGTTTGGTTAGGTCTATCTCCCCAGATTCCTTCTGAGGGGAGGATGTCTGGGTTAGTCTAGTCTGTATCAAATTCTTCTGCCTTTTCATGGCAATAGAGGTAGTTGTGTGGAGCTTGCGCATGTGTTGGCTGGGAGAACATCCCCTCTTGCTGGTTTGTAGCCTTCCTCTCCTGGGAGAACAGAGACCCCTAGTGGCTTATGCTGGGCAGCTGCGGCAGACGGGTTTCTAATTCTTGCCCAGCCGCTGTGAACGAATATCTGCCCTGCTGCTGTGGGCGTGGCTGGCTTCAGGCTCCTGCTCCACTATGGCGGAGTGGCGTTTGAGGGGAAATGGGTGAGAGGCTGTTTATCTCCATGAGGGGCCTCTGAGTTGTGCTGCCACCCTGGGGGTCATGGCTCCCGGAGTTCCCTGGGATTGCCAGCTGCTGGGCTAAGTGTCCCGGGACTTTTCCGTTCATCTGTGGGGTCCCTGTCCCTTTAAGTCTTTCAAAAAGCACTTGTTTTTCTTTGTCCCAGGGGCGCCAACTGCGGTGACCCAGTCGCAGGTTTTACTGTCCCATTTCCCTGTATCCAGCACCCCACGCACTGTGTGTCTGCGCTCTGGTGCAGATGGCTAGGGCTGGGTGTTCAGCAGTCCTGGGCTCCCTCTCCCTCCCTGCTCTGACTTCTCTTCTCCCCCCGGGAGCTAGGGTGAGGGGCGCTCAGGTCCTACCGGGCCGCGGCTTGTATCTTACCCCCTTCTTGAGGCGCTGGGTTCTCGCAGGTGTAGATGTAGCCTGGCTGTTGTCCTGTGTCTTCTGGTCTCTCTTTTAGGAATAGTTGTATTTGTTGTATTTTCAAAAATATATATGGTTTTGGGAGGAGATTTCTGCTGCTCTACTCATGCTGCCATCTTGGCTCCGCCACCTGCTTCATTCCATTTTTATAACATAAATTCAACGATAGCTTGTAAGAATATTGCTAGTAATAATAAAAATAATGGGAAACTACATGTTTTAAGTGAAATAGATTCAGTATTAAGTGCCTTTAATCTTACATTTCTTTCAAATGTTTAGAATTTAGAAGTTTCTTTTCAAATTCATAGGTTTTCATTTACTTTGTTTTTTCTAGGTCTACATTTTCCTTAATCGTTAGCCTTTAGTGTGACTTTCTCTAGTTATGTTGTTTTGTTTTAATATTACTGGGGGCTTTATATTTGTGATTGCAAATAAATCCTATTTCAATGATTAGTAAACAAATATCGTATGATGTTAAGTGCTATGAAAAAGTAAAACAGATGGGATAGAAAATGATCCTGATGTTAGCTGGATGGCTAAAAAAGGCCTGTCCAAGCAGGTGACATTCGGTCAGGCTAAATCAAATTAGTGAGCTATACAAATATTTGGGCAAAGAGGGAAGAGCAGATGCAAAAGCCCTGAAACAGGAATGAGCTTGTTATATTTAAGGAGCTATAGATAAGAAGTCATTTTGACTAAAGTACACTGAGTATGAAGACGTTGAAGTGTTTCTGGTTCAGGAAAGATATAATCTGAATTCTGTCCTTAAAAGTTCACGCTGTCCAGTCCTTTTTAATACAGACTAGTGAAGAAAGTAGGTAGAAAGGGACAAGAATGGAGATTACACTGTTGGAGATTAGTTAAGAGACTGGTTTCTTGAACTAGTGGCAGTGAGGAGTAATGAGAAACTGTCAGGTTAGGCATTTTGAAGGTAAAACTGAAAGGATTTGCTGATGGAGTGGATGTTGGATGTGAGAGAATTGGTAATGACTCTTGGAGAATATGTGAGGGACTATCGATAAAATGAGCAAGGAATTTGAAGTCAGATCTGATTTAAGTTCCACATCCACTACCTACTAGATAATGTGGCCTTTAATTTAGCAAGTTCCCTAACCTTTCCAGGGTCTTAGCTTCATCTCTTTTAAAATAGAAATGTCTGCCTTATAGAGCTGTTTTGACAATAATTTCAGCTGTGTCTGTAAATGTCCTTGGTCCATTAGACCACTGAATGATGTTAACTTCCTTCTTCCTCCCTTTAGGTGAAGTTTTTAAGGTTAAAGGGATCCTAAACATGATTGTTGATCAGTATTTTGCATAGTGTAATGTTTGTATTTGTTTTATGTTGTAAGTATCACAAATCACATTGAGTTTCAGACAGAGGTAGTTGGTAAAACTCAGCTATTTGTGAATTGAGTTTTATGATTGAAAATATGTGAACTGCTGTTAAATTTCAGTCTCAGTGTATTTCCTTTGTAGACTTATTTAGTTGATGTTTGCAACTTATGCTTATTTAAAGAGTGTCCTAACGTCCCAGTGTATCTTTTAGTATATAAAAAGAAAGAAAATGTAGAAAATCCTGAGAAGAGGGTTTAAAAGGCAGCTGCCTCTTAAAGACCATGTTTAATCATAGTACTTAAAAAGTGAATCTACAAAAAATATGTATCTTTGCTAAATATTTGAGATTAGTCAGATTTATGGATATTCCACTTACAGAATCTTTCTCTTCTTTCTCTAGGTGAAGCTGTACTTCACAAAAACAGTGGAAGAGCCATCAAATCCAGAGGCTAGCAGTTCAACTTCTGTAACACCAGATGTTAGTGACAATGAACCTGATCATTATAGATACTCTGACACCACTGACTCTGATCCAGAGAATGAACCTTTTGATGAAGATCAGCATACACAAATTACGAAAGTCTGAATTTTTTTTTTATCAAGAGGGATTAAAACACCATGAAAACAAACTTGAATAAACTGAAATTGGACCTTTTTTTTAATGGCAAAGGGACATTGTGTCAGATTACCAGTTATAGGAACAATTCTCTTTTCCTGACCAATCTTGTTTTACCCTATACATCCACAGGGTTTTGACACTTGTTGTCCAGTTGAAAAAAGGTTGTGTAGCTGTGTCATGTATATACCTTTTTGTGTCAAAAGGACATTTAAAATTCAACTACGATAAATAAAGATGGCACTTTCCCATTTTATTCCAGTTTTATAAAAAGTGGAGACAGACTGATGTGTATACGTAGGAATTTCTCATTTTGTGTCGTCACCAACTGAAGTGGCTGAAGAGCTTTGTGATGTACAGGTTCACATCCTACCCCTTTGCACTCGTGGCAACAGATAAGTCTGCAGTTGGCTGAGAGGAGATCCTAGAGGGTTTTGCTACATTCTAATGCATGTGTTCGGGTTAGGGGAATGGAGGGAATGCTCAGAAAGGCATGTATTGTATGCTGGACTCCGGACCATATACCATCTCCAGCTATTTACACGCACCTTTCTTTAGCATGCTACAGTTATTAATCTGGACATTTGAGGAATTGGCCGCTGTCACTGCTTGTTGTTTGTGCATTTTATTTTTTTAAAGCATATTGGTGCTAGAAAAGGCAGCTAGAGGGAGTGAATCTGTATTGGGGTACAGGAATGAACCTTCCACAGTGTCTTCAAAGTCCACGAATGAAGGGATATAAAAATAATGTGGTTGTAGATAAGAAACACAGCAACAATGACTTAACCATATAAATGTGGAGGCTATCAACAAAGAATGGGCTTGAAACATAAAAATTGACAATGATTTATTAAATATGTTTTCTCAGTTGTAATGACCGCTCCATCTCCTGTGTAATCAAGGCCAGTGCTAAAAGTCAGATGCTATTAGTAGCTACATCAGTCAACAACTTAAACTTACTTTATTAGTTTTTCAATCATATACCTGCTGTGGATGCTTCATGTGCTGCCTGCAAACTTCTTTTTTCTCATTAAATATAAAATATATTGTAATGCTGCACAGGAAATTTCAATTTGAGATTCTACAGTAAGCGTTTTTTTTTTCTTTAAAGATTTATGATGCACTTACTCAATCCAATAGCTGTCAGCCGTTCCACCATTTTGACCTTACACATTCTATTACAATGAGTTTTGCAGTTTTGCACATTTTTTAAATGTCATTAACTGTTAGGGGATTTTACTTGAATACTGAATACATATAATGTTTATATTTAAAGGACATTATTTGTGTTAAAAAGGAAATTTAGAATTGCAGTAAAATTTCAACACTGCACAAATAAAAAGGCATTTACTTTTTCAGTAGAAATTGTCCCACATAATGCTTGTCTCAATTTGCTATTGAAAGGATAGACTTTTTTTTGATGTGCAGTGTTGAATCATTTTTTCGTAGTGTAGAGTTAGGACTAGGACTTCAATTTCACTTCTTAAATGTCATAGATTTTATATGCCCAGACTGCATATGATTTTAAGCAAAGTACAACTACTATTATAAAGCTAATGTGAAGATACTATTAAAAAGAATTTTTCCCCATAAATTTGGTGTCTTTCAAATTACACCTTGACCTTGAAACATTTAAATATTTAGCCAATTTATTTCTTAATCGTGTAAAATCTCGCCTTCAATAACTTATTGGTGCTGAAATTGTTCACTAGCTGTGGTGACCTAGTTAATTTACAGATACAGATTGCATAGGACCTACTAGAGCAGCATTTAGAGTTTGATGGTAAATAGATTAGGCAGAACTTCATCTAAAATATTCTTCATTAAATGTTGACATATTTTCCATACTCGTCAGTTTCATTCAAGTAAATTTTTAGATTTTTAACAAAGCTCTTAGGATTTACACATTTATATTTAAACCTTGATATATAGAAAATTGAATGTTCATTAAGTTAAATTGGTAAGTTAGGGGCAACTATTCCTAAGATTTCATTGAAATTTATATGCCACCTGTCTTTCATAAACGCTGAAAATTGTTGACTAAGATGAAAATCAACTATTCATGTTTTGAAGGTAGTTATTAATACTATTATTTGTTACAGTTTTGGGCACAATATATTAAAACATAACTTGTATTGTTCCAATGTGTAACATGGAGGGCTAGGTCATAAATAATGACATTATAATGGGCTTTTGCACTGTTATTATTTTTCCTTTGGAATGTGAAGGTCTGAATGAGGGTTTTGATTTTGAATGTTTCAATGTTTTTGAGAAGCCTTGCTTACATTTTATGGTGTAGTCATTGGAAATGGAAAAATGGCATTATATATATATATTATATATATATAAATATATATTATACATAACTACTCTCCTTTATTTCAGTTACCATCCCCATAGAATTTGACAAGAATTGCTATGACTGAAAGGTTTTCGAGTCCTAATTAAAACTTTATTTATGACAGTATTCATAATTAGCCTGAAATACATTCTGTAGGTAATCTCTTTGAGTTTCTGGAATGTTTTCTTACTTAGACTTTTTGGATGTGCAGCCGCTTACATGTCTGAAGTTACTTGAAAGCATCACTTTTAAGAAAGCTTACTATTGGGCCCTGTACCATCCCAAGTCCTCTGTAGCTCCTCTTGAACATTTTTTGCCATAATTATTAAAGGGTAGTTGAATAAATAGCATCACCATTCTTTGCTGTGGCACAGGTTATAAACTTAAGTGGAGTTTACCGGCAGCATCAAATGTTTCAGCTTTAAAAAATAAAAGTAGGGTACAAGTTACATGTTTAGTTCTAGAAAATTTGTGCAATATGTTCATAACGATGGCTGTGGTTGCCACAAAGTGCCTCGTTTACCTTTAAATACTGTTAATGTGTCATGCATGCAGATGGAAGGGGTGGAACTGTGCACTAAAGTGGGGGCTTTTAACTACAGTGTTTGGCAGAGTTACCTTCTACCCTGCCAGTTCAAAAGTTCAATCTGTTTTCATATAGAATATATATACTAAAAAATTTCAGTCTGTTAAACAGCCTTACTCTGATTCAGCCTCTTCAGATACTCTTGTGCTGTGCAGCAGTGGCTCTGTGTAAATGCTATGCACTGAGGATACACAAAACAAAATATGATGTGTACAGGATAATGCCTCATACCAATCAGATGTCCGTTTGTTATTGTGTTTGTTAACAACCCTTTCTCTCTTAGTGTTATAAACTCCACTTAAAACTGATTAAAGTCTCATTCTTGTCATTGTGTGGGTGTTTTATTAAATGAGTATCATTTCAAGTACTTAAATTCTTTGAAAGTTTAAATAGTGAACAGCCACATGTGATTAGGTATTCTGTAAGGTTTTTTTGTTTTTCCTGCTGTCCTTCAAAGCCTTTGGTTATAAAAGCATTGGGCCTTTGCCAACTTGGGAGTAAGAGTATCAATCTACTCATGTTCAAGAGAGGCACTTAATATATTTGGGGCCTTAGTCAACACTTCAGTTGTTTTCAAGCATTAAATAACATAGTCCTGAAAAAAATTCAAGATTCTTGAAAATTTGAGTATTTTTTTCCAACTAAGATGTCTGAAGAATGGATTTGATACTTCAAATTTCAATTTTGTTGCTTTTTCATTCTTCATGATTCTGTAGCCTGCCACTGACATATGGGAAGCTTCATCTACTCATTGTGACTTGTGCCATTTAAAATTTGATTTTCCAGAATAGTTTAAAGGACATTGTGTACTTGAGTTTAATCTTACTGTTTCTAATATTTTTAAGAGTTTAAAGACTAAAAGCTTATCCTTTCAACAAAACATAGTAAAGTAATAAGTGGAAGTGTAGCTTGTACAAATGTTTTAAAAATAATGCAGAACATTTATGTGACAGTGGAATTTAATATTTCAAGTTTATTCTTTTCATGTGACTTTACAAGTAGATGTGAATAATGTATTATAACCTAAAGAACTGAAAAGTGTGTGTACACAGTTTATTTTTTCTTCTTAGGTATCTTAAGTATGGTTGAAAACCATATACTGGAGTCTAAATTATTTCAGACGTGATGTCTGAAAAATAGGAATTTACTGGTAATTTAATTTTTTTCACATATTCTCACTACACTGTAATTTGAGCTAGTTTGGTTAAAGTGAATGCCATCAACATTTCCATTGAGAATTAAAAACCACCAGTGTATAACATGCAGGCTTCCAAAGGCTTACAAAAATCAAGACCATTATATCTAGTTAATTTGCTGCTAACGTCAGACTCGTTTTGTTCTTTTTTTCTTGCCAGATAATTTTCTGCACATCTTAAACTTGGTCTTAAATGGCCTAATAAGTTTTGAGTAGCTGTTAGTACAGAAAGAAATGTTTGTGAATGGAAACAAATACTCCGTCCAGACTAGTGTAAGGACAGTACCTAAAACAAGCAAAGAAGATAATAGAGGAAAATGTTTTAACCTTTTAAAGCTATTATTGATTTTCCTATAGAATTAGATAACTATAGGAGGCCTAATAATTAAGTTGCTTATCAGTTGCTGTTAGTTTTAGAGCAAATCCACTTTTATAACCATAATCTTGCTATTTTAACGTCTTTCAAGAAAACTTCCTTCTTGAAAGAAAGTAAGAATGCAGGTAACCACTATGACAAATTCACATTGGTTAATGGCTTTAAAAGTTGGTAAAGTGAAGACAGGCAAGGACAAAACAGTTTCTTTGGTGTTAATACCCTTTGGTTCTTAAATTAGCTATTTTGAGACTACTTTACCATAACATCAAAATAATCACTCATAATCCTACCACATGGAGACAGCCATTAATACGTAAGTGACTATACAATCATGTATTTTCTGTAAACTCATATATATTTTTTTCTTTAAAAAAATGAAATTTGTACAGTAAATACTCTCAAAACCTTTAAGCTTTGTATTTCCATCATGGATTGATAGAATATTCAATTACATCAGAAAATGAACTGATTCAGTTCTAAAGCTACATGTGCAGTTTATGTATGTTACTCAGAGCCCTTTTCCAATTCAGTGGGTTAATGATGAATGTTTAAGTATTGTAGCATCAGGATGGTGTATGTCTAAGTAAATACAACAGTTATATTTATGTACCATAGACGATATAGATACTTATCTTCAAAAGCCATTGTAAACATTTGCATTTTGGAATTGTATGTTAAATAGTTAACATAATGTGTGAAACACTATATTAGTCAACTTCATCATCACGTATTTCCTTTACAGGTTGGTAAAGAAGGATGATGAGCTTTTCAGTTTTTGTAGTTTCCAAACAGTTGCTCAATTTATAGTGAATTGGTTTTAACACCTGCAAAAAAAGAAGCTATTACTGGTTTATCCACTTGTTTTCTTTAAATCTGTGTTGCTCATGTGAATTCCATCACTTCAAAAACAGTATTTCACAAATGGTTCACCTTTAGCTCTGGAACTTACTCTGTTTAGGTAATTGGAGTGCTTATAACACAACATGCAACTCTTTTTTGACAATTACTTGAGAATGGATGAAAAAAATTTAGCTGGAGAGCAGTATGTAACTTACAAACCAATGTGTTGATATTTTAAGAACATTTTTACTTATATGAGTAAAGTCAACTGCCATCTTTGAGCATTACCACAGTTTAAAATAAAACTGCATATTTTTAAAGTCTTTACAAGGATTTATATTTTTCATTTTTTTTATTAAAAATAATTTATATCTATCTCCTTTGTTGCATGTGGATTTCCATCTGTCCTTGAAATGAGTTACAGATTTTGTTTGTGTGGAGTGGAGGAAAGGCCTAGTAGTCATGGCTCTAGTGTTTCCGTTTGCCAGATCTGCTTACTGTAGTGAAAAATCTTAAAATGTTTAGGTGAGGCTTTTTGTAGCCTGTCATTTATTGGCTTTTATTTATGTGTTACCTTTAGGATTTTCTTCCTACTCCATGCAGTTGTCCAAATGATACCCACATTTACAAATACCCTTTCAAATTCTGTTTTCTTTTTCCATTACATTTCCCTAAATGGGGAGTTTATAAGTGTGTGTGCAGGCACTGGCGCATGAGTTTGTGTGTGTGAATTAGGTTTTCGGGAGTATGAGACTCCAGCTTTAGAGGTCAAATAGTTTGATTTGGGCACAGTCCTCACTGGAATTTCACAGTTCATTGTAATGAAAATAATGTTAATCCTGGATGACCTTTGACATACAGTGATTATTCTTGAATATTAATTTGTTAACATCTTGATGTGTGCATTGAATTATTTTCAAAGTTGTGCATTTAACCAAAGTTGGTATGTTGAAAATGCTTATGTCAAGTTTATTTGGCTACTGATGGACATAAAAACAGAAATGCTTTCCTATGGAGAGTATTTTTTCTTTAAAAAATTAAAAAAGTTAATTATTTTGAATATTTGGTTTTAAATTTTTTATTCAACAAATATTTATCAAGTCCCTGCTATATATAATATGTTTGGAGTACATTAGTGATCAAAGCAGACATACCTTCTCTTGCCCTTGAGGAGTTTACCTTCTAGTAGAGGAAATAAGACTATTAAAATAATTATAAACTGTGATATGTACTGTGAAATATGAGATGCATGTAATACAATAATGATCACCAAACATTCCATGTGCTCCCCTAGATTTCCATTCCCTTTATGTTAGATGAGACCATTATAACTAGTTAATTCCCATGAAATAGCAGTTAAACTGGTGTGACACTTCAGAGAAAAGGCATTAAAAATAAAATCCCCTGTGCAACCCTTCTGCTTCCTTCTTCCCCTACTGCAGGGACCCCTACTACAGTCAGCCAGATGCGCTCATTATCCTTTACAAGAAAGGACTTTGACATTCCATATGATGCAGCTCTGTCAACCTGGGTCTTGAGTGACTACATGGAGCAGAAGTCCCTCAAATTCTCCCTTGCCCCACATTGAACGTATTAGACAGCATGAGCAAGAAACAAATTATTACCTTAATTAACACTAAGATTCTGGGACAGTTTGTTACCATAGCATAATCAATCTCATTCTGACTAATGCTTTAGGATCAGAGAAGGGTAACAAAGAAGGATTTCATGAAGCAGAATAAAAAGTGACATCTCTAAACAACATGATGCAATAAAGAAACTAAATCGCAAGTCACTCGGTAGTGGCTCACTGAGAGCCACCTGGTGTGTGTCGGGTACTGTTCAAATGCTTCAGAATCGAATGGGAGAACAGAAGAGCCCTGCCCTCATGGGGCTTACATTTTAGCAAGGGATAATAGATAATAAACACAAAAAAGTTAGGTAATAAGTACTGTCGGAGGGGGAAATGTGGAACAGGCAGAGGAAGATCAGGTTTGAAGAGGTGAAGAGAAAGTAGCGTGAGTAGGATAGTCCAGAATAGGCCTCACTGGCAAGGTGAGAATTGAACAAACCCCTGAAACAGTGGTAGAAGTTTCTTTCAAGTCTGTTCCTCTTCATTCTCAAGAGTTCATTTTAAAAATTTTCTTAAAATCCTCTAAATGTGTTTGTGTTTTGAAAATACCTTGATATCACTTTTCAGTAGAAGTTAAGTTCTGTTATGGCCTTAAACATTTCTGTAAAGCTGAAAGGAAATGTCGTTTCTGATTTATTGATGGGAAACAAGTTATAAATTTTGAGTTACTTGAGAAACAAAAGAAATGTATGACCTAATGCTATATGTTTTAATTCACAACTCATAAGCAAAAACCTGTGGAAAACTACCCTTATCTAAATTGTAAAAGAGGTATTTTTTCATAAAGCAGGAATTTCCCTCTTCTCCTACGCTATTTCAAGATCCAAGAAGTTCAACTTTGATCAAGGGAAAGTAGTATAGCTGAATTAATTTGATACAGTAGAAATTTGCAACTATTTATTCATAAGGGCATTGTTAACTAGTATTTGCAGTGATCAGCTTTTTTCCTCCCATTAAGGCAGATAGCTACAATTGGGCATGCAATTTGAAAAAAAATGTTAGCTATTAGTTTTTCTCGTTTTAAATAAAATTTTTAGTTTTAAAATAGGACTACATGATTTTAAAGACATTTCCTTGAAAATTTTGCATTTTTTTTATTCCAAGTCTAATGAGTTTTTTGGTTTTTTTAACATTTTATTTTGCTTTAGAAAGAATATAAGGTAGCTGAATAGGTTTCCCCAATGTTAGAAAAATTGTCATGTAAATTTAGAAAAAAATTTTGCATATATCCTCTGTTCTTGGCCTAAGGGTTAAAATTTACTTACTGGGAATGTCTCCTGAACTTACTTCATTGCAATTTGAAAGTACATTCTAATAGTATTGTGAGTTGCTCCTTCAAACATTTTTTAGTAAGCCTGAAACCTAGTTTTCAAGGAAATAAGCTATGTTTTTAATGTAGTATTTACTCTTCTTAAAATACCTGAGACTTGGAAGAATTTAGTTATGTTTTTCAATTTAATAGTATGGTTAAATGTGACCTATAGATACTGTAAACTTATCAAAAATATATTTAAAAATACTGGTATGATAATACTATCTTTGTAATAAACTTAGCTAAAGTAGTCCAGTTAACTGACATTACTACACATCATGACATGTAAATTAGGAAGAATATTAGCAAATTAGAACCATGTTTATGCTTCTGTTTTCTATTATAATCATATTTTTGTATTTAGATATCTAAACTTGATACTCCTTATTAACAAAAGGAAGAGAAATGAATTTAAATTTCTTAAGTGGATGTGAAAATTATCAAACTTGTTCATTTAATATTTTCATGAACATACCATTGGCAAGAAAGCCCAACTTGGTTATTTTCAACAAGAGAACTACAAGGGTTCCTTAAGTAATTAATTAGCGAATATTTTGTTTACTGTGTACAGCCATCACAATTAATATGAATAACACATGAGCATCTTAGGATCATTAGCACTGTATATTAATGTTTGAAAAGGAAAACAATTTTTAGTCTTCGGTAAAGGTGAATTTTCTCTTTCGCCAAACTCAAGAGATTTCATGTGTTTAAGCTCTCCTTGGAAAAGACTGAAGCCATTATTTCTATAAAAAACTCCAATAAGTTTAAAACAACAATATCATTATGACCATGATTTACTGAGGTAAAATCTTGACTAGGAGGTACTTGACAAACTCAAGCAACTTGAATCTTTCTCAAGAAAGTAACAGTTTTCCGTCAGAAAAGCTGAAGACACATAGAATTCATAGGAATTCTACGATAAGTCAGCTACTTAGAGACCAAAATAAAGGAGCCCAAAGAGAAAGGAGCTGAAGTGAGAAGAGAGAAAGCAAGAAGGGAGAGAGCCCAGGAAGAGTTCAGACTCAGGACTGGAGGGTTGTTAGAGGGATAGGAAAATAATATTATTTTGAGCCTGCTGTATGCGTCAAAAACTAGTGACATTTCACATGCTTTACCCACCTATCAAGGTAGGTGGTTTTTATCTCATTTCATGCACAAAAACTGAAAGAATACTTAAATTACCTGGGTTTCACAACCAGTAAGCAGATAAATGAATTTGAACCCAGGGTCATCTGTTGTTTTTACCACACAAACAGAATCAAATTTACAAAGCAAATAAAAAGCAAAAAAAAGCCTAAACGGAATCATGCCAGTATTCTTTGTTACAGAAGAAAAGAAAACTTTAGGATAAAAGTATAAATCCCAATAAATGAACAACCAAGAAGAGAAATATTTAACAATTGGAGCCATGAAAGAGAAAACAACTCTGTGTATCTTGCAAAATTCTCAGTGAGATGATAAGATGTTGGCACATATTTTTGTATCAAGACTCAGAATGAAAGTTCTTTTTTTAATAGTTTGGTGTTAAATCCATTGAATAAGCTTGTACTTTAGTTTTGCTTGAACTACAATACTTAGTTTAAAGCAATTGGTTCTCAATTAAGCAGGCTACCCAGCCATCTAGTAAGTATGTGTGTATGCTTACTGTGTCCATTTGGAATTAAATGGTGTAGAAGAGGAAAACTAGTGCAGAGTGAGTGACAGGAAGGGTGGTGGAAGATGAAATCTGGAGAAGTAGTCAGGGGAACTTCTGGGTCCAGCCAAGGTGGAATGAAACTACTCAAGCCTATTTCTCCATCTGACAACAACCAAAATCCTTGGACTCAATGCAAAAATCAAATACCTAAGAACTCTGAAAAGTAAACAGAAGCAAGCAGATTGTGTAGGAGAGTCAGGACTTGGGAAACAACCTGTATGAGGATGTTTCCATTTTCTCTCTCTTCTTCTACAGCTTTGCTGTAGAAGCTGCACCCACTTGTGGAGCTGCACCATGGTGGAGACATGAGTAGTTAAAACTCAGAGAAATCCAGTGTTCTGGCCAAAGGAATCAGGATATGTTGGCCAGAGAACATGCAGTTGGAGGGATGAGGAAAATCCAGAAGAGGAGAGGGCTGGAAAGGGGATCTTTCCACAATGCCAAGGCTCCCTCCTGAGCTGGCATGTGCAAGACAGACCTAAGGAACCATAGCAGTCTCTGAAAATGAAAATGAGATGGGAACAATCTCTCACAGAAGGTGACACAGAATTTGCAATCTGAGCCAAACTGGATTGATTGATGGTGTAAACAAACAAGCAAATAAAATATTTCCAAAAAATTCTAACAGGATCCAGAGTTGGTACAACCCAGTATCCAAAATTACCTAACAAGGAAGAACCAGGAAAATGTGACCAATTCCCAAGGAAAAAAAACTCAAGAGATGCCACCCTCATGATAACCCAGATATTGGAATTATCAGATGTGAAAGCATCTATTTTAATTAAATTGAATGAGATAAAGATAAATACACTTAAACAATGAAAAGATAGAAGTTCTCAGCAAAGAAACAGACATTATAAAAAGAACCACATGGAAATTGAAATTTTATAGCAAAAAGTATGATATCAGAACTTAAAAATAAAAACCACTAGACAACAGAAAAATGTAAATGACAGGCAAGAGTCAGCAAACTTGAAGATAAATTGATAAATGTCCAACTTCAATGATGACTTTTAAGTCTTAAAAGTGGACAAGGCTTTGGAAAGCAAAATGTATCTGATGGCGACTCTATAGGGAGCTTTAATAAGATATTAATCAAGTACAGTCATGTGGCTCTCACACATGAAGAAGTTCCTGCTGATTGTCAATTACATTGGATAAAAATGGCATTATCATAGGTCTAACCATATGATTCTGCAAATTTTCTATTACAGTATTTTAGATAGAATTATGTGTAAAGAGTTGCAAATACTGTCTGTATTTACAACATCCAAGGTGATGTATGCATCAACAAAGAAAAGTTTCTAATTGGGTCCATTAAGTTGTGTACCTGCAGTAAAAGCCATTTTGAAACATAGGAGAGTCATCACTAGATAATTGTCAAGTTCAACATCAGAATCAGTGCCTGGTAGTTACTTTGCTCTCCTGTTCTTGTTAAGTCTGATTCAGTCTTTGCAAAGGGCACTTTTCCAAATACGGATGTTATTACAGGCATGTCATATGAAAATTGACCTACCACATAGGCACAATACATGCTTTTCAATTTTATAACAGAAAAAATGCAATGTCTAATGTCGCTAGTACTTAGAAATCTGTTATGAGAAATCATTAGGGTGAGTTCGGAGAAAAACTGAAGTGGTATTATGTTTGGAGAAAAGACTTCCTGATAAAAGAGAATATCAAGGCTTTAGAATACCTACCATTGTTACATTAACACCATATTACTCTTAAAAGATGTGTAAATTCTTGCAATGGTGATGATAATTCTGGATTTAATAGTTAAACAAGTGTTGTACTCTCTCACTCCGTGGGGGAAAAACAGTGTCCATGGAATTTTGGACAGGCCAAATTTGCCTGGCAGTAACTTTCTAGTTCTGAGCTACCTGATACTGTAGCCACTAGCCACACATGCCTATTGATCACTTGAAGTATGACCAGTCCAAATTGAGATTTGCTTTAAGTATAAATCACATGCTGGGTTTTGAAAATTTAGGATGAAAAATAGAATGTAAACTATCAATTTTTATATTGATTACATGTTAAAATGATAGCCTTTGGATACATTGAGTTAGATTAATATTAAATTAATTTTACCTGTTTGTAGTCTTTAAAATACCTGACTAGTGGAGAATTTAAAATTACACAGATGGCTTGCATCACATTTCTATTGGAGAGTGCTATTCTAGCAAGCAGAGTTACCCCCAACAGAACAATACCTTGAAGAGGAACCTAATTTTACTTCTAGTTTTACTTTTTGAAGTACGTGAAGAGAGACTGGGTCACAGTTTTGACAGGACTGCTGGGACAGAAGACTCTGTTTGCCTTGTATTTTGTCACTATTGTGTTCACAATCTGTGCTCAGATGAGTGCTAGGGCTCCACCGAGCTCTGCCTCCAGGATTTGCCAGATGTAAGTGAGGGAGAAGACCAAGAAGAATGCCTGACGTGGGGCTTGGGAGCATCTCTCCTTCCTTCCTTAATTCAAGCAGAGAATTGTGCAGCATATATTAACTGTGTGAATGAGTGACTGTACAAAATAATAGGTGTGCATTTCAGGTAAAATGGCTGATGGTCTAGGGTCAGGCTTTGGGCCAAGTCAGGCCACTGGTTTGATGCTCAATGCCACTGCTCACTACCTCTGTGAGCTCATGAGCCCACTCTGTGCCTCAGTTTTCTACATCTGCAAGACATGGGGTTTGCATGTGCAATACTCAACAGAGTGCAGATTTCCCCAGAAACAGGTCATGCAGCTAAACATATTTGGCAGTGGATTGCATGAATCAAGTCTTAGAAGAGAAAACTATATACAACAACAAGAAACCCTTCATAAAAGAAATACCTGGCCTGTACACAAGTTGTTAAACACATCCTCCCTGCCGTGCCTCTCTCATCACCTGTGCAGCGTGCTTTTGAAGCAATTCCGCAGTGCTTGTGAATAAGGCAGGTCTATTCCCTGCCCAGACACCTTCAGCAACGTGATCTTACAGAGGGAGAGCCATCTGGGGGAAATGGAAACGTCAGGTTCAGTGAAGACCTATTATATGCAAAGCAAAGTCTCTTCTGCACTTCCCGTCCAAACCTGAGTCTGGCCAATCTGGAAGCATGGAAAGGGGAAGTAAACTGTTATCTTACACGCCTGCTCACTGACTCCTAGGATTCTAAAACACGGCTGGGTGGTGAGCAGCGATTATTTTTGCAACCCAGAATACTTGATAATCCTATTTTACTCCTCTGTCTAGCTCGCTCCCATTCCCCAGACCTTCATTGTCCTGCTTGGTCCATCTCTCCCACCTTCTCTTTTCTCTCTCTCATAGAACCTCCCCTTGACTTCTACCGAATATATAAAATAGAGGCTATCATACTGCATGGAATGCCTTAACTTTCTGCCCTCATCTCTGTCAGCACCAACCCTCTGCCTCCTTCAACCTGCCTCCCTCTAATTTTAAATGACAAATATTTCCCCTCTTATTTAGGTCTAACTTTTCTACTGTGCTCTTATTCCTTTCTTTCCCAGATCTAAGATCATGTTTTGTTGAATTATATCTTTTTATTTTCAACATTTTAGTCTCTTTTTAATCATTTCTTAGCATCCATACATTTTTTAAGTTTTTAGACTTAAAATTTTTAGATCTAAAGTTTCTAAATTCCTCCAATTTTTTTTAATAAAGGGAGAAAAAGAAGGAAGCCTTCTTTAAGTTGCCTTTTATTTAGTTATTACTCTCCTCTATCTTTTTAAAACCATGTTCAAAAAGAAAATTACCCTTGTCTCTATCCACTAATTTTCCTATTTATAATATTTACTGTGTTAATTTACTTACAAATGCACATTTAAAAATCACATATGTAAAACAATATATCAATTTATAAATATTCAAGACCTCATCAAATTATCAATCGAGTATAAAGGTAGAATATACAAACTTTCAAATATTTAAGTATTTGGAAAGTTTATCTCCTGTGCAACCTTTCTTGGGAAGGTGCGGGAGACTATGTTCTACCAAAATGCAGAAGTAAACCAAGAAAGAGGAAGACATGGGATCTGGGAAAGGGGAGGGAGAGCAGCAAAGGGAAGTCCTAAAAATAAAAGCAGTGTAGCGGGCCTAGAGAAAAACCAGTCCAGATTGCAGCAGAAAATGGAGTCCTCAGAGAGAAAGGTCTCCAGGAGGAAAAAAAAATGGAAGCAGTATGTGTGCTGTGCAAAAGTTGTCAGTAGTTAGGTAACAGAAATGTTGGAGCATTTTGGAAAGAATGTTAAGTGTTAGTGATACATTGAAAATCAACTAAATGAAAAGATGAGGTAATTATCAACTCTAGGAAAATACAGGGTTGAACAAGATAAGGAGTATGGTTACAAATGACTATTTGGTTCCTCAGGAGCATTACTATCCATTATTGGAATGTAAACACTGACTCATGCTTTTACCAAAAATTACTGAGATGTTAGTGAGGGTGGGAACAGTGGGGCGGGGTGAAGGGTGACGTAGAAGAGTGAAGTCCTCATCCATTGAATGTGAAGTCAATTTAATCTAATGCCTATTGATGAACAAAAAGATAACATAATGTTCAGTTAAATATAACGAACAAGTTCTTACATGGTGAACGAATTCTTACAGAGTGAATAAACGGAGGCAAAACAAGAATAGTGCTGAAGTGGTAGGTAGATGCAAGATAAAGGGGTTTGAGACATTGATTTTGGAGAGCAGGGCCAGAGCATGGAGAGAGCTGTCTCTGGCTAACCAGTGAGACATTGATTTTGGAGAGCAGGGCCAGAGCATGGAGAGAGCTGGAGGTAGGAATCTGTTCTTTTTCATTATAAACCTTAATCAGTGACCTAAACATATTTTATGGGCAGCATTTAAGTAATCATACGCTAACACTCACATTTCTTTGATCTATTTTCTTGGTAACTAAGGGCTTCACATCAAGGCAGCTAAGGACTTTCCCAAATGCCTACTTTCTCATCTAGAGGATAGAAAACTTCCAAGTGAGTGGCTGTACCAAGAGTGGCTACCAAGCCAAGCAGTAAACTAGACATGGAAAATTTACTTCCTATGACAGAGAATGAAATGTGGAGGTCAAATGACCGATGACAAATTCCCCCGCCCCATCTAACCCTAGGCAGGCTCGGCCTCACTTCTCTCCACGCCCCTGTTGACTTCTTTGGGAATGGTTCTGAGAGCACACAGTATCAGCCTTCCAGTCGGACCGAGGGAAGGGCTCAGGGGTGCCCAGGAGACTCAAGGCGACTCAGGGACAGTCCATGTACAGAACTTGGGCCAAATATCTGATCTGGTATTTACCTCTATGTTTCTAAATAATATGTGGCTTCTCAATCTCTTTATTTTTAATTTTAAAGATTTTATTGACTTCCTATTTTGGTATAGATGCTGTTTAGTACATATGTGCCTTACCTGTTCAATCTTATCCTCTTCTAGTCCTCCTGGTATACTTATATCACAGTTTTTTATTAAATCACTATTAAATATTTGCATCACTGGACTAAATAAATGCTTTCTGCTTTGCCAAAAAGGGTACTGATTGTTTCTTATACAACTTTTTGTTTTTCCTGTAGTTAGTAATTGCCTGATTTATTTTCATTTGTCTGCTTCCTTGTACCTTGTACCCTTGGCTAATTTTTCCCCTTCCTTTTAATATAACATCCCACGTGGTCAAATCTGGCTGTACCTTACTTACTATTCCATTTATTTTCCTGGAGATTACTTTGACCCTCTCTGGTTACCCTACAGGCTATTATATGGCTGTGATCCTGAGATACTCTTTTCCTTTTGTCTTGTGTTAGATTCCCTATTTCCTAGCTTTTGTGTCTTCCTCTTTCTTGGTTTAATCCATGTTTTAGTGACGTTCATAATTTTGGAGTTTCCCCAGAAAAAGATGCAGAGGAAGTGAATTTTTTGTTGAGGTTTTGTATATCTGAAACGATGTTTTTCCTATTCTTATAATTGTTTAAGAGATTTAGTTAGATATTCACTTCTAAGTACCAACTCATTTACCCTTAGAATTTTGAAGTCTTCTTGTTTTCTTTAAATTTATTTAGAAAAAACTTCAGTAGCAAATATTAGGTTGCAGACACTCTTCTGAGCACTTTACAAATATTAACTCATCTAATCCTCATAACAACCCAATGAGTAGATACCATTGTTAATGCCGTTTTTCAGGTGCACAAACTGAAGCATGGATTGGTTAATTCACAGTACAAAGTCACATTGCTTGTAGGGAGAAGAGTCAGGATTCAAACTCAGGCAGCCAGGTTCCCAGGTTTTACACTGTAATGCCATTCTGATGTAACTGTTGTGAAGTCCAGTAGCATTTGGAATTCTGTTCTTATAATAAGACCTATTTTTTCACTCTGAAAGTTTTTAAGATCTTTTTATTTTTGGTATTTTAAAATTTCATGATCATGTGTCCTAGGGGTATCTTATATTCATTTTGTATAATAATAGACCCTTTTAATTTATAGCTGGAGTTCCTTTAATCCTGCAAATTGTGTGTTATAGTTTTTAAAATTTCAAAATTTTTTCTGCTTTTTTTGTGGTTTTCTTCAAGTTCCTTTTTACAGTTTTCTTTCTTATTATCTTTTTTAGCATTAGCAAAATGCAGATATTTCTTGGCTGTCCATTCATATTGAAGAGTAAGAGATCCTATATTTCAAAAGCTTTGTTTTCAGTTTTACATCTCTCCACCCCAATACCACACAACTCTGCTTCCTACATCTTCTCAAGGCATGGCAGAATAAGCTGACTGTCTTTTCATTGGTATCTCTCACTACAAGCATTTAAGTTTCACTTTCTACTATCCTGATAGGTGGTTACTATTCTTCCATATCTTTTCAATTCTTCATATTTTTGTGGTTTACAAATGTCTCCAGGATTCAGTAAAGGTGGAATTTGTGTCTCTGTTCTCATTCTTCTTGATATCTGGAGGAGATTGCTGAGAGGAAAAATGTGCAGAAGTATCTTTACTTTGCCATTTTAAATGGAAGTCCACCACCCCTTCTCCTGGAAGCACCTTCCCTTCTTGGTCTCTGTGATTCCAGTCTTCAGATTCTTCTCTCACCTCCGTCTTCTCTATAACATGTCTAAATTTGGGCATCCCTCAGGTTGTAGTGTTTGGCTACCTACTCTTCTATCACATTATTGAAAAAAGAAGATTCATCATGCAAAAAACAATACTATGAATGTATTTAATGCTAACATGTACAATAACATATAATGTACTGGGAAAAAATTCCAAATCTTACCACCCCCAAACTGGTGATGGGTAGATGGCAGACAGAAGGGAGGCAATAGGAGGACATTTATATACTTATTTCCATATCTTTCATAAGAGACGTCAGAAGATGTCTGTTCATTTGGGAACAGAGACATTTGAAAATATGGAAGAGACACGTGGATTTAAGTTTTTTTTTTAAAAGAGTAACCACTGGTAGACCTGAAGCAGTCCAGATTACCATTGGAGGAAAAAATATTAAAGAAACAGATAAAAGCTGAAAAAATGGTGATGTGTTTAAAAATGTATAAGATGGCAGAAATAGGTCCAAATGTGTATTATTTGAAAAGAAATATAAATGTGATAAAATCACTAACTAAAAGAAAAAGTATCAAGTTGAGTGAAAAGTAAAATCCATTAAGATGCTATCAGAAAGAGACATGTAAAGCAAGGTAACAAAGAAAGTTAATCAGCATTTATTGATTCAGCCAGTCAGGAAATTAAATTATTGCCCACCAGTTGCCAGGTATAGTTCTAAATGGTATGTTAAATATATAGGAAATGACATGCAAATTCAAACAAGAGGAAACAGGATTCCTGTTTTAACACAGAAAGTTTCTATATTCTAATAAAAATCAACAAATAGAATAAAGTATTTCTCAAAATGAGAATAAAGAGGACTGTTTTATTGTTGACATACACAAACTTCTTACTGAAATTTATTTATATATTTATTGAAGTGTACATAGTATTTATTATACCAACTGTAGTGAAATTATATGCCCTGAACAATATAACAGCAAAATGCATAATGCAAAATCTATTTGTAAGGTGTGAAGAAAAAAATCAAAGCAATAGTGGAAGGAAAATTTAGCATAATTCCTTTGAGTTTTTACCTAACCAAAGAGACAAAAGTATATATATGATTATAGAAAAATTGCAGAATATAAATTAACAAGATTTTTTAAGTACACAGCAAATTTTGTTCTTTCCAAAAGAAAACCTCTTATTTTTAATGTCCATGGAACAGTACATGACTTTTTAATTAAAAATAACATGTGTATATGATTTTATTTTTAAAAATCTGTATACATATATACAAATTTATTCATATAGATAAAAAATCAGGCAAGACAGAGACTGCTATAGTAATAGTGCTTTCTGTAGGTGGTGAGATTTCTAATTATTAACATTTCCCTTTTATTTATATGTGTCTTCTAACATTTCCTCAATGAAGTTTTATTGCTTGTATAATTTAAAAAGTGAAGGGGAGAGCTAGACAATTCATGCCAAAATAAAATATTATTAGAAAAGAGATGGGCCATCACAAGAGGGTGATCAGTAGGAAGGAGGAAGTATGCACAGAGATAAAAAAACATCAGTGTGTTTCGGGAAGCTTTAGTAAACTACAGGAATTGAGAGAAATCCAAGAAAAATGTGCTATTTGAATATATATGGAAGAGGAAGCCAAGACAGTACAAAACTAGAGGAAAACTCTCATCAAGGCAGAAGGCTTTCCCAAGCAAAGCATACCATGAGATAAAGAATAGAAAGCAATAAATCTCAAAGGAATATACATATTAAAATTAATGCTAACCCTGGAGGAATTATATTGCTATGCTGTGCATTTTGGAAAGTGAAGAAAATTTCAAGCCTCTTGAAATGATAAGAGACACTGGTGTAGTAAAAAGAACCTCATGGAATTAGGCACACTTGAGTTGAAAAGTTCTGCTACTCAACCAGCTTGTAACCTGATTACTTAGAGGTCTTTGACTCTCAGTTTTCTCATCTATTAAATGGGGAATAATAATGGTTTATTTGGATGAGTGTATACTGAATTATCCAAAAAAAGGATATATGTTTGTAGTGATTCTATAGCATCTTACTACACAAATGGACAGTGACTGTAATGGGGTATATAGTGGGGACTTGAGAGTCGGGGGAGTCTAGTAACTATAATGTTGCTCATGTAATTGTATATTAATGATACCAAAATAAAAAAATATTCAAAAAGTATGTTTGTATGTGTGTATGAATATATTTATATATACACACATACATAACATCAGGCATAAATTAATCCAGGGTTGGTTAGGAAAAGCTTTTGAAAGAAATTGAGCTGGATCTTGAAGGACTAATCTGGTATGTATGCCTTGAGTATTTAGTACTTACCAGGCACAGGGGCTTAGAGGGAAACAATAGAGATCTCATTTCTGCCCTTAAGAATCTTACCTTCTAGAGGCTTAGAACCTCACCCCCCCTGTTTTGAGAGAAATCTTCTGCATCCGTGGATGTTTTGTTGCCCTTGTCTAGCTTGGATTAATACTTAGCTTATAGGCACACACCTGATCATCTACATTTGCTTTCTTACAGCACTGAACTATGTTTTCTACCTTTATCTTGCATCTACCTACCACTTCAGCATTTTATTAAAATAATAATAATAATAATAATAATAAGGGAGAAATGTGGGATTCACATATAAATCAAGTATAAAAATCAAACGAATATTCATATTTGACCTGATTGTTTATAGTTCATAATGCGTGATCAAAACCGAAAGTTTCTGGGATGACTGCCCTTGTACTGTCCACCATGTAAGAACTTATTCACTACGTAAGAATTTGTTCACCATGTAAGAACTTGTTCCTTATGCTTCAGAAGATCGGAGACTGATGAGAATTAGGCTTGGGGTGGAGTAATGATTGTGCATTGAGTCCCCTATACAGAATTTTATTGTTGTTAACAACCATTTGATCAATAAATATGAGAGATGCCCTCTCAAAAAAAAGAATCTTACCTTCTAGTGATGAGTAAGAGTTTTCTAGGTAAAAAAGGTGAATGGTTGAGCTAAAGAATAGTGTAAATTGGTTTACATTATGTACATCAAATACCATACAAATAATTTTTTAAAACCTTGTCCCAAATTTATCTTTGTTATTGACTAAAACCTTTAAAGCAACAATTTACATAGGGTAGCAATTTATATCCAGGAAAAATATATTCATTTGACAAACACTTAATGAGAATCTTCTATAAATACAATGATAGATCCTGTTAAGGATAACATAGTAAAAGCATTTATATATTTTTCTTAGAGACCTTGCAGGCAAGTAGGAAGGTTAATACATATACAGTAACGTCTACAAAATAAGTATAAGAGATTAGAGAATGGACTACACCGACGGCAGAAATATCATGTTGGGCGGGATAGTATCAGGGAAATTTCAGAGGAGATATTGGCACTTGAATTATAGGAAAGCTATAATAGTACTTGATGGGCAGCAGCAAGTGTGATAAAGCACACTCCTGGGATAGATATGAAAAAAGATGAAAAAGGCCAGAGAAGAAAAATAACAAGTTGTCAATAGAGAGTAATTTGATCAGGTCAATAGTAATCATAACATCATTTTTTTTCTACATGATTTCAGAGTTTTGCTTGGGATAGCAAGACAAGCATATAGAATTGAGTAGGTGATTATGGGAAGTTGACAAAAATCAAATTCTCAAGTATTTATTTCTGCCTGCCTGCCTGTGACCAGTATTTCTCAAAATGAGTGAGAAATCAGTACCCACGTGCTGACTAAGATGTTCATGAGAATGTCAGGGAGCTTGTTTGTTAACACTAATTGACAGTTGATGTTTAAAAGACAAAACATAATTCTCATAATTTAATGGGAACATATTGCTATTTAACGCCTGAGGTGGAAGGACTAATATATGCAAAAGCCTGTAGAAATGAGAAATATGGACAAAATAATCCTGTTTTTGTTTCAGAAAATGTAAAGTAGTGCCCCAGGGATTGTTGGCAAATATAATCTTTGAAAGTTACTACTTAGCACAAATTTTGGGAAACCAGAGGCTTCTGTGTAATGTGAATCTCAAGGAAAGAATGTCCCATTTTTTTTAAAGGGGAGAAATAAACTATTTAATTTAATTTAATTAATTTATTTATTATTATTTTTGAGAGGGCATCTCTCATATTTATTGATCAAATGGTTGTTAACAGTTAACAACAATAAAATTCTGTATAGGGGACTCAATGCACAATCATTAATCCACCCCGAGTCTAATTCTCATCAGTCTTGGATCTTCTGAAGCACAACGAACAAGTTCTTACATGGTGAACAAATTCTTACATAGTGAATAAGTTCTTACATGGTGGACAGTACAAGGGCAGTCATCCCAGAAACTTTCGGTTTTGATCATGCATTATGAACTATAAACAATCAGGTCAAATATGAATATTCGTTTGATTTTTATACTTGATTTATATGTGAATCCCACATTTCTCCCTTATTATTATTATTATTATTATTATTTTTAATAAAATGCTGAAGTGGTAGGTAGATGCAAGATAAAGGTAGAAAACATAGTTTAGTGCTGTAAGAAAGCAAATGTAGATGATCAGATGTGTGCCTATAAGCTAAGTATTAATCCAAGCTAGACAAGGGTAACAAAACATCCACGGATGCAGAAGATTTCTCTCAAAACAGGGGAGGTGAGGTTCTGAGCCTCACCTCTGTTGATCCCCAATTTCTCACCTGATGGCCCCCCTTCGACTGTGCCTGTCTTAGGTTGTTCCTCCCTTCAGGAATCTTACCCGTCTCTGGCTAGAATGTCCCATTTTGTGGCCAAAATATTTTAGTGGGATACTGAGGAGCCTTAGTGAAGAAGGCCAGGGGTCAGGGTCAGTTTGGAAGAATTTTCTGCTGTTTTTGTAGAGACCCCTCCATAATGCATTTCTTTCCTGGCCTGTCTGGTCGGACGGTTTCATACGATTACCTGCATTGGGAGCCACTTCCATCTCTAGGGATATAGTTCCTTCTTTCTCTCCTCATTGCTTAGTTTACAGCAGAGTGTAATTGTACTCTACTCATTTTTTCAGGTGCTGAGGAGCTGAAGGGGGGCTGGCCTCCAGGTCAGCCCAGGTCAAGCGGAGGTGGGCTTCCAGGAGGTGTAAAGACACAACAGATGAGAGAACACGGCTTATTTGGGCAAAGGCAAATGGTCCAATCGGGTTGAATGTAGTGTGAGAAGAAGTCATGAAATGAGGATGGGAAAGTAATCAGAGGCAGAGCAAGTAAGAGCCTTGATGCAAAAATAAGAAATTCGCATTTTTATCCCATATCAAAGGAGACTGTTGGAGAATTTTAAGGGGAATCTTTGTAGCTGCCACTCAGTTACTCACTCACACCCTCAGCAAATATTTTCACAGTTCCATGTTGGACCATTCTGGTAGCAGCGTGAAGGATGAATAAAGAAAAGACATTTGATGAAGAACATCAGCTGTTTTCCAAAATATACTTCTCCTTAACTTTCTGCCTCTCGTGTTGTTAGGTGTGGCCACGTGTCCTTATCCAGTCTATGGAATGCGAACAAAAGTGAATTGTGTTACACCTTGGCCAGGCGCAGTAAAACCTCGCCTGTGCTGGGTTTTATGCGTATTGGCTGACTGGTTTGAGACTTTGGAAACCAACTCACGAAGATACTAGTGCTGCCATCGGAATAGGCCTCCCTACTGTCTTAAAACACGCCCTAGATTGTTACGCGATCCAGAAATAAACATTTATTATGTTGAGTCGTTGTGTATTTGGATTTATTACCGTAGTTTAGCCTACCCCAATAATACAGAAGGAAGGAAGAGGTTGGTGTGAGGAAATTTAAATCTCAGGTAGAGACAGTGGGAGTGGGGATGGAGAGGTCGGGGGTGAGGGACCGACCGTGGGGAGAGCTGTTCAGGAAGGACATGGAACGAACAGGCTCTGGGAAGGGGCTGGCTTAGTGGATTAGGGGCGGAAGCCAGGTCCAGCATGACTCCCGGGTTTCTGACTTGGTAACTTGTCAGATAATGACACTCATGCATATAATAATACCGCAGGAGGAGCAGGTTTGAGATAATAGATGCTTGTTTTTTTGTTTTTGTTTTTTAATGAGAGATGTTTGAAATTAGGTACATGAATCTGGCTTAGTGAAGAGATCTGGGATTTAGATAAATATTTGGGAGACAATAATGTTATAAAAGTATGAAATCATACATTTAAATATAAAAGTAGAGTATATAGAAGAGGATAGATAATGGACATCTATGAAACACCAATATTTTGTTTTTTAACACTGGCCTTAAACTATTTTTATTATGAAATTTCAAACATGTATAAATCTAGAGAATGATATAATGAACTCCTTGTGCACCCATCTCCATGCTTACATAATTTCACTTTTACTAGTTATCGATTGCACATAACAAATTACCCAAATTTAGTGACTTTCCACAATATGCCTTGACTGGGGCTTAAAGATCTGCTTCCAAGGTGGTTCCCATACATGCCTGGCAAGTTAACACTGGCTGCTGGCAGGAGTTCTTAGTGTCTCTCAATGTGCATCTCTCCAAAGAGCTGCTCAAGTGTCATGTCGTGTTAGCTGCTTCCTCCCAAGTGAGTATCTTAGAGATAGCAAGGCAGAAACTATATTTGTGACCTATCCTTGGAAGGCAGACACCTTCGTTTCCGCAGTAACTTGTGGTTATTCAGGTCAACCCCATTTAATGTGGGAGGGGATTACTCAAAGCATGAATACAGACAGGTGAGGGTCACTGGGGCCAGTTCTATTATGGCTGCTGGCCATATGTCATTCATAGCCAATCTTGATTGATCTATAGCCCACCCCACTTCTCTTGCCTAGTTTTGAAACAGATCATCAACATTCTATCATTTTTATTAAAAATTAAAAATTTCAATAAATACATCTAAAAAACAAGGACTCAATGCTATTTTTACACCTACAAAATTAACAATACTTTCTTAACAGTATCCAATATCCAGTCAGCATTTAAATTTTCTTGACTGCTTTGTACATAGAGAATTTGCATAAACATATATACCTATTTATTTTATAATTTATTTGAGCCTTATTGCTACTTAAGTCTATACATTGAAGTTAGTTAATATAACTATTTGGACCCAATTTTGTGGGTTCACCTTTTTTTTTTTAAGGATCATATTTCTTTGTTGAGGAAAATGGTCTATTTATTTTGTCTCACAATCTGCTTTTTGATTATTGCAGTGTTACTTAATATGTCTTTTTCCTCCCTGTTCTCACTGAGACATCAATATTTAAAGTGCCATCAGAGAAAGATAACTTATAAAGACACATTTGCTGAACGGCCTAGTGTTAAAATTAGCATTTGGTCCATATTAATATACTATCACAGAATTAAATTCTGGCATATAAGAATAAATTTGAATGCTTATTTTAAAATATAATTATTATTACTATTTTGCTAATTAAAAACTGAGTAGTCAAATTTGAAAACTGTGCTATCTTAGTGTAGGAACCCTCATTCCTTAGTGCTGTCTGGACTTTTGTGGTCAAGTCTCAACAGGTTGACTATGTTGAACTGTTCACTTTCAGTTGAAGTCTGTGGAGGAGCAAGGCATTTTGGGTTCCCCATTATTCTCAAATTCTTTCTTCTTTTATTTCTTTTATATTCTTTCTTACGTTTATACCAAAGATAACTGGTTATTGTTGTGTCCAGATACTGGAGAGCCTCCTACTTGTGAAACTTGGAGTTGGCAAAGGTGACATATTCCTTTTAATTTATCCTGTTCACAAGGCATGAAAGGATTCCTAAATAATTTCCTTTTTCTTGAAAGACTCTTGGTCTAATGCAGTCAAATAACTGAATGTTAAATGTTGTTGGCAGCCGCGCTCAGAAAATGGCGCCCAATGCAGGGCAGCCGGAAAGCCCCGAACTTCCTAGTGACAAAACATCCCACGCCACTAAACCACATGCTAATTGCGCCTTGGCATAAGGACCAATGAGACCCACCAAACTGTTATGCTAATGAAGCGTATGGAGCCGCACCAACCAGGTCAGAGCATGAGAACTATATAAGCAAGCCTCTCCTTCCCCTCTGGGTCCTGCCCAACGCATTTGTTTCACAAAGAGCTGAAGAATAAAGCTTTCTGCAGAAGAATCCTGCTGTTGTTGCGTGCTGTTCTTGCCGGCGAGGACGGGGCACGCGACAAGTGGTGCCGAAACCTGGGAACCAGAACATCACCGGCACAGGGAGGACCCTTCAGACATCTGGAGAGGATTCAGAACTGCAGGACAGAAGAAAACCCGGAGGGGTAAGTTCCGAGAGACGCGCTTTTTAGGATAGTGGCTGATGGTTCTCTGTAAATAAGGAGGCATCATGGGGAATGCACCGTCATTAGTCACGGCGCTGCAGACAGCTCTCAAAGAGTGAAACTTGAGGGTCTCCAGCAAAGTCTTAAGATCTTTTGTAAAGGAGATAGACCGTGTGGCCCCCTGGTTTATTTGTTCAGGGTCCCTCTCAATCCCGAGCTGGGACAAACTGGGGAAAGATCTTGATAGAGAGGAGGAAGAAGGCAGCCTGAGGGGAGGCACCAGACCCCTCTGGAAACTGATTAGAGCTTGCCTGCAAGATGAGAGGTGTGAAAAGGTAATAAAAGAAGGTCAGAGAGCCTTGACAGACATCCAAGAGAGCATGTCAGAAACGGAACGGGAGACAGAGCAAGCTCGCGGCCGAAAAAAGGCCACAAAAACGAAAGTAAAGAAACCCCAGAGTGAGGGAGAAAGCCCGCCTAGGGCAAAAGCGAAAGAGCCCCGAGAAGCGAGTGACGATCGCCTCGGAGAAAATAGTAAATACCCCTGGAAAGAGTTGAGGGACCTCCAACTCTCCAACAGGGAATCTGAGGAGGAATTAACGTCCGCAGAGGAAGGGGAAGAAAATAAAACCGCAGAGTGCAGAAGTAAGGGAACCAGCAGAGTCGAAAAGCGGACCAAGGAAAAAATGAAATCAGGGTGTCCCCCGACGCCCTTTGCCCCGCCACTTTACGTGAGCCGCGCACTCTCTTTTTGCCACCCAGATACTCTTCAGGCAATTAGACAAATGTTTCCTGTATTTGAGGATAATGGCGTACGCTCTCACCAGCCCCTGAGCCATAAACAAGTTAAGGAGTTAGCGGAGTCCATTCGGGCTTATGGAGTCAGTGCTAACTACACCATAGCACAGATTGAAAGACTAACAGAAACAGCAATGACACCCGCAGACTGGCAATATGTAACTAAGGCATGCCTTTCTAGTATGGGGCAGTACATAGAATGGAAGGCACTGTGGCATGATATCAGTATGGCCCAGGCACGCGCAAATGCAGCCGAGGGACAGCCTGCGTGGTCATATGATATGCTGATGGGCCAAGGACAGTGGGTAGCCAACCAGACCGCCTTCCCCTTACAGGTATACGCACAAATGAACACGTGCGCCGCCAAGGCATGGAAAGCCCTCACCAACAAAGGAGAAGTGTCAGGCAATTTGACAAAAATTATTCAAGGGCCGAGCGAGCCATTTTCTGACTTTGTCGCTCGTATGATGGAGGCCGCAGGCAGAATATTTGGAGATCAGGAACAAGCGATGCCCCTAGTGGAGCAATTAGTGTTTGAACAACGTACCAAGGAATGCAGACAGGTGATAACACCCTGGAAACAGAAAGGGATACACGCTTGGTTGAAAGCCTGTAGAGAAATAGGAGGACCACTCACCAACGCGGGCCTAGCTGCAGCCATATTACAGAGCCACAAACAAGCCAGGATCACTAACAGAAGTATTAAATGCTTTCACTAATCTGTCACGAGACCTGTCCCAGTATCTTTCAGGAAACTGGTCCCAAGACTTCGATGGAGCACTAGAAGAACTGCGGCGAGAAATAATCCACATCAACTCCACCCGTCTAGATATCTCCGTAGCAGAAGGACTCTCTTCCTGGTTCCTCAGAGCTCTCTCCCACGTCAAGGAGTGGGCGGGCATGGCTGGGATGGGCGTGTTCATGCTTGGAGGTCTCATGCTCCTACTCTGGTTGTTATGCAGACTCCGCAACCAACATAAGCAGGACAAGGTGATCCTTGCTCAAGCCCTAATGGCGATAGATGTTGGCGCCTCTCCCCAAGTGTGGCTCAACATGCTTAAGAAGGAAGCTCGGCTTTAGCTTGAGGTAGCTCTTGCACCCTGAGCCCATGTGGCACTGCACCAGGCCCGAGTACCTCATTGCTTAATCACAGCTTTCTCTAAGAAGCTCATGGTGCAAGAGGGTTGAGAAAAAAGGTCCAAACCCTTTGTACCAAGCGGTCCCAACGCCAGCCAGAGGATGCGAGGCAAAGCACTGCAAGAGGTCTTGGACCCCTCTGAGAGGCATGCCTGACTGCATAGGGGTAGATGCCCAGAACCCCTCTCCAAAAAGGGGGCATCAGGAAGTGTGATGGAGGTCAGGCCTCTGTCTCCGCCTCTGCTGGCAAGTTCCGCCTTGAGCTTCTATTAGACAAAAAAGGGGGAGATGTTGGCAGCCGCGCTCAGAAAATGGCGCCCAATGCAGGGCAGCCGGAAAGCCCCGAACTTCCTAGTGACAAAACATCCCACGCCACTAAACCACATGCTAATTGAGCCTTGGCATAAGGACCAATGAGACCCACCAAACTGTTATGCTAATGAAGCGTATGGAGCCGCACCAACCAGGTCAGAGCATGAGAACTATATAAGCAAGCCTCTCCTTCCCCTCTGGGTCCTGCCCAACGCATTTGTTTCACAAAGAGCTGAAGAATAAAGCTTTCTGCAGAAGAATCCTGCTGTTGTTGCGTGCTGTTCTTGCTGGCGAGGACGGGGCGCGCGACAAAATGTATTCTTAAAAATGACTTTATTTTCATGAATGCTAGTATACCAAGAAATCCCACAAAGACTAAATTTACTGTATCTTATCTTTACTATTTAAACCATTATTATTACTAAAATTGTATTTAAAATGTTATAAACAATTTTTGATTCAAAAAATATCATATTATTGCTAAAGATACTTAGTAAACATACCATCTCCTAATATTGATATTTAACTGATGTACTTCCTTATTCAACTATTTGAAAACCTTTGATAATAATTTTTGTACATGAAATAGGCAGGTTTCACAATTATTATCGCAGCATTTTGCTCTTGTAATGATATTTTTCAAGAAACTGGTAGAGATTCTACATATCCAACACAAGATTTTCACTCCAAGTTACAACTAGAGTATTTATGTTTGAAAGTGAGTATTTTGATATTAATAATAAGTCTGAATGACATGTTCTTTCTGTGTTACTGTGCTGTAGTCAGACATTATGGGAAGCCTATGCTATCACTGTTCAGTGATGACAGAAATACCAATGAAGTTGGCATTGAGCTATTTGGTCTCTCAAGCTGAAGCCAAATACTGAGGTAGAAGAGGATTGAGAGGGAAATCCAGACAAGCTGGAGAACCAGGAAAGCGTAGCATTCAGCAAAAGTTTGTTTAGAGTCTATTATAGGCCAAGCACTGTCGTAGGTACCTGGGATACATTAGTAAAAAACAGTCCCCTGTCCTTAGGGAGCATATACATTCTCATGTGATGGGATCAGGGAAACTGAGGACAGAGTTTCAAAGATCAGTCGTGTGTCAAAGCCAAGTAACGTCAGGCTGAAAAGTGTTCGGTGGACTTGGCAAACAAAGAGTTAAGGTGGGAGTCTTAGTGAGCACAGTTCTACAGGAATTGTTGGGTTGGAGGGCAGACTGCCAGGGGCTAAGCAGTGAATGGGAGTGGAAGAAGTAGAAACAATTGTACAGAATTCATTTAGATGCTTAGCCATCAAGGGAAAGAGAAAAGGCAGTAGCTAGAAGAGGGGTGGAAGAAGAAAGGCTTGGAAAGGCTTGAGCGTGTTTTACTGAGGTACAAATGAGTGTCAACATCTGGAAGAATAAGGAGGCTTAGTAAGAGGTCAACGGTCAGGGACGAGGTGAAGAAGAGACAGAGTTCTTTAAACATGCCAAAGCTGCCAGTGAAGGAGAACTGCAGGGAGTGCCCTTAGATTCTACCAAAATGACTTTAGCAATATGCTCTCCCTTCTCACTAGCAGAAAAGAGTGACACATGCAGCCATTTCTATCAAGAGCCATGGCAGGAGATGCCCTCCAACCCCCAGGTCCTTACTAGGGTCCAACCTACTGTAGCTCAGGGCTTCTTTACAAACCACAGAAAAGACAACCAAAAGCGGTGGGGCCACCCTCAAATCTGAAGCCACTGTGCAAGATACTTAGGTCATAGAAATAGGAAATGGCAGAATTCCTCCTGCTTTTTCTTGGTTTTCAGAAAATCAGGAGTTCTGTACAGGAACTTGGAGTGACACACTCAGGGCGCAGGATAAGGTCAAGCAGATTGCCCACTGTGTAATAACACCTGGGCTAGGGAGCAAATGGAGACCCAAACCCTCCGTTCATCAAGCCTCATGCCAGGGGCATGTGGTTGCAACCCAGGGAGCAAACATTTTTTTTTTCTAATTCATACAGACTCCATATGGGCTAGCAGTAACTCTGGAAAAAGTGAAATAAATACCTCTATAGAAGCTCTACCAACGGGTCACATGAGGAATTCCTTATCTTTCAGATGTTTAATTCTACTCTCTTGCACACTTGGAACACACCTGGAGCACCCGTCTGTTTCCAGAGTCTAGTAGGAGCTTCTGGAGTGAGTATTTTTAAAACGTGATGTTTCTGATAACCAAGAAATCATCTGCAGATGAGTCACACAAGAAGCAATGCAAATATTAAAGAAACACATGGTAAAAATCTACGACCTCATTAGAAAACAAAGAAAGTAGAATAGAGCAGCCTCAAGGCAACATTTAAACCCATAAAGATGGAATGATTATCATGCCTTGTGTGGGGAAGTTGGTGATGAAACTTACATTCACAGGACAGCTGGCATCATTTGAGGACAAACCCATTTGGAAAGCAGGATGGCAACATGCATCAAGAACTATAAAGATTTTTCTATTCTATTTTTCCCCACTCAGTTATCCTATGCCTGGAAATTTATCCCATGGAATTAATTCAAGGAAAAAAATGCTATATGCCTGAAGTTGTTCACTGCAACATCACCTATAGTGTCAGATAAAAAAGTAGGAGCTCAAGAAATAACCATGCAGTGATCTAGAAATAAATGAAAATGTTTCTGCTGTAGGAATGTTCTTATATAGGTTAGCCCTATGAAAATGTTTCCAGAAATCATATGCAAAATGTGTCCCATTTTATAATTGAATAGCATATACAAATCAGATAGTGGTTTCTTTTGTATTCACAAGTAATCTTAAGCAAACTTCTTCAGAGGGAAATAATCTAGGTATTGCTTAGTGCTTAACATAGAGTAATAGTTCTCAAACTTAGGTGCACATGAGAATAACCTGGAGGACCCCCCTGAAGAGGTTCTGACTCAGTACGCTTAGAATGGAGCCTGAGAATCTGCATTTTAACAAGTCTCTAAGAGATGCTGATGCTGCTGGTCCCAGGACCTCACTGTAAGAACCACTAGTTTAGAGTAATTAGCTTTTGCCCAGGAAATCATAATTATTACTCCATGTATGGAGCAGAAAACAAACAAAGGTACAGATTTCCAGAGGTCATGAATTATGTCTGACTCATCTGTGGACAGCTGGCACCTAAGCCCCTATAAGCATCCAGGTAAATGCTTGTAAAGCTGAACTGTATCCACAGCCAGGAATTTCAATAAACAGTGCAGTTCTTCACTTCTCTTTCCAATTTTTTTCCATCTACTGGAAGTAGGATTAACACGACCACTTGGTCACAGTAGTGTTTATGTTGATGCCATCTGGTTGCCACAAGCTCCTGATCTGACCCTTGGAATATTTAAACTGCTGCTGAGACAGGGCAGTGGGGCAGGTGATGAGTTCTTTTCTTACTGTTTTTTGTGGCTTTTTGATCCTGGACTCTCAGCAATGGATGCTGAAAAATGGACCCCCTGGCCTAGGATGAATACCATCCACTTTCCATAGAGAGGAGCAGGAAAGAGCAGTGCCTGTGAAGTCAGTGGGCCTTAGACTGTTGAATGGATGTCCTACCATTTAAAAAAACAGTTCAATGAATACCTCTACTTTGTGTTTTCACAAATTGTGGAAATGCTAGTCATCACATGTTTTCAAATTGCTCTGCCGAAGGGATTTGTCATAGTTAAAACGTTTTTTTTCCAGTAATAAGGCTTCTTGACAGTTTGCTGATATTGGATAATGTTAATCTCTTAAATTAAGGAAAAATGATATTTTTATTGTCTTAAGTTGCATTTTCCTAGTGAGGTTGAGCAAATCTCATATGCTTATTGTCCATTGATATTTCTTCCTATGTGACTTGCTTGTTCTAATTTTTTGCTCATTTTCAATTGAATGGTCTTTTCCCTACTTATTTGTAATTACTTTTTTGAAGTTATCAACGGTAGTCCATTGCTGGTTGTATGTTCTCTAAGTCTATTGAATGTCTTTTAACATTTTAATGCTGTTAGGATCCACGTATTTATCATTTTTATACAATCAAATGCCATTGTTTTTGTTTTTGTTTTCTGAGTTTTCTGTTCTGCACTAAACATTTATAAGATTATAAAAATATGCTTTCTGTTTTTTAAACTTTAGTTTTGTTTTAAAATATTTTGTTCTTTAATCTATCGAATTCACTTGTAATATGACATGAAGTAGTGATCTAAGGAATATCAAATTTTCACAATATCATGATTAGCCTTTCCCTACTGATTTGAAATGCCACATTTATAATATTTTTAATTCCCACATACACATCAAATTTTTGAATATTTTGTTTCAGTGAACCGTTTTTCTTTTCCTTAGCTAATACTAATAGATTTTACTCTGGCTTTTTAGAATTTGTCAAGTTATCCTTCACTGTTATTTAAAAAATGCCTTGGCTTCTCTCATTCATTTTCCTTATATAAAACTTAGAAAAAGACAAGTTCCAGAAAAGTTTTTAGTGGAATTTTGGTGAACTTTGAAAAAATTTAAAACAATGGTATATCTCCACTTATTTAGGCTTTCTTTTATATTATTTGTGTGTTCTTTCATGTTTCTTTTTGGGGTTTCTGTGTTGCTGTTTTGAATAGTAAGTTTTTTCTTTTAAGTTTCTGATTATTACAAACGATTAGAAGTTCTGTTAAATTTTGTGTATTGACCTTGTGCTAGCCATATTTACTCTCATATGAGTTCCAGAAATGTCTTAATTTAGTCTCCTAGGTTTTATGTAGACAATCATATTATCTGCAAATAGTGATCATGTCTTTTCTTTTCCCATGTGTACGTTTCTCTTAAAATATTTTCCTGTTTTATTTAATTTGTTAGTAACAATGGTAAAATGTTTAATAATTACACAATAGCATGTTTTCAGGTCTTTTTTGATTTAATGGGCATTATTTAAATTATTTCAATGTTTCTGCATTAATATAGTGCTTTCTGTAGCCTTCTGCTCTATACCCTAATAACCTTTGTTAAGTTAAAAAATTTTCCTTTTGTTCCTTTTCTAAGGCTTTTCCTTTTAAATTGGAATATGTACTGAAATTTACCAAATGCTTTTAAAAGTCTATTAAAACATATATATTTTCCTTTGGTCTGTTATTGTAATAAATTACATGATTGTATTCCACATAAGATATAGAATAAGTTCTACTTGGTTATAAGATAATATTCTCTTAATATTCTGCTGGATTCAATTTTCAAATACTCTCTTCACATTAGTTCACAAGTGAAATTTGCTTATAAACTATTGATCACATATTAATTGAGCCAAGGCCCCTCTTTGTGTTTGTTCAATATGAGTTGAGTTTTGCTCTGTTCTACTTTTAACAGTATTTTTTTCTTATGTATGTTTCTATTTTCAAAGAATTACTCATGATTTCTAGTCACTGATGAGACTCTCATTTTCTAGAGCTAGTTGGGCTTATTCCTGTTATATTAAAAAAAATTGGCAGTCCATCTGTGTTCAATCTATCATCTTGATCCAACTCCAAATAGTTGCTGCTTTTTTTAGAAAAAAATTTTATGCCTATTTTTAAAAAATCTTTCTGCCCTATTGAATTCTCTTCTTCAGACTGATAGTTTTTAATTATTGCTTTTGAGTGTTTTAGATAAACAGTGATATTATATATCCGCAACAATTTTATGGCCTTTCCAAAAGCTACATCTTACTTTTCTTTTCATTGTCTTATTTCATTGACTAGAAATTCCAGACTATGTGAAATGCTCATGGTGAGAAAGGACATCTTTTTCTTATTTCTCATGTTAGTGGGACCCAGTTTTTTACCATGCACATGGTTTTTGCTATTGGTTTTTTATAGACATTCTTTATCTTGTTTGGGTTATATCTTCTTGTTCCCTCTATTTCTAGATTGCTAAGCAAGTTTTTAAAAATTAGGTATTAGTGTTGAATTTGTATCAAATTCCTTTTGACCTTTATTCAGAAAGTCAGTTTTCCCCCTCTGATTTAATGAAATAGATACATGTCCTAATTGAGGGAGGTCACTGTCATTCTTTTTCCCTTGGTTTTATTTCCTTGTTCCTGCCGTCATTGCAGAGCAGGGTGAACAGCAAGCCCCTAAGTGGTAGGACTCCCCTGCAGGTGAAGATGGTCTGAAGTGTGCTTTCTTTTTTCTTGTTTTTTCAGTCATGGCAATACATTTTCATCATTCTCCAGAAACCTAACCCAGATGCCAAAGAGAACAAGGGCCTGCAGAGTCAGCTTCCTGGCCAGGCTGCCAGGTACATACAGGCTGTGGCCACTGAACAAGATGAGGCCAACCGGGGAACAGGATAGCAACCATGGCCCTGGCTCTGTACCAACTAAATAACCAGGCACAGGCGTCTCAGAGTTTCTCTCTGCCAGTTCAGTGTGCGGAAAGGGGATGTACGGGCTGAGTTAATCAAAATGCCCAGTGTAGCTTCTGAACCGCTCCCTATGTTGTTCGTTTTTTGTTTGTTTGATTTGACTCTGAAATACTCCCTATTTGCAATTTTCCTTAATGCTAAACTCTTAGAACTAAATCTCGGGATTTCCAACAGCTATGGCATATGCTTTTCTTGTGCATGCTGTCTGGCAAATACGCCCAGTTTTCTCCTATGCTCACAATTATTTCCACAAGTAACACCCTGGACCTTTCTAACTGGACATGAGGCTAATGAATTATGTGTGTGGGGGGGGGGGGAGATCTTTTTTTTAAAAAATATTCATTCATGGAAGGTGAGGCATCTTTCCGTGAAAATGTGATTGCAAAGGCCTTTTTTAGTATTTAACTACAGTGTAAGACAACAGCCTGAAGATTTTTAAGGCCAGTGATGGTTGCCAAGGTTACCGAATTGTGAAAGAGTGTTCAGGGTGTTATCCGACCCAAAAAGGTGCTCAATAAGGGGGGACCTAGGAAACGGATATGACCCCTAGACAGCCGTAGGTCAGCATCTTGGCCCGTTGGACCGGTGAAGAGCCCATTGCCTGTTGTAACCACGACCCCCTCCTAAGAGGAGACGCTTTGCCGGCGGGTGGTGCAGCTGTTAGGGTATCTGTCCTCACCACCACTGCGGCATTGCACGCACACAGAACAGGCTCAGGGGACCTTGGTAGGCTCCTCGGTGACCTTGCTCACAGGGCACTCGGATGAATCCCGTTGCTTTTTCAGTAAGTTTGAATAGGGGCGCTGAGAGACTGAGCCAGCTACGGAATGGACATGATCACAGCTCAAGTTGGGGCAAGAGAGGCCTGAGAAGCCAGTGACAGGTTAAAATTATGAGGGAGAGGAAAGACTATGAGGGAATGGAAGACAATGGGCGGCAAAGAGAGAAGAAAGGAACAGACCTCTAACAAAAGCAGGCAAGTCCTCAGAAATAAAGTGATCTTGGTTCCTAATGGTTCCCAGCTCTCGTTCTCCTCAGGAACCAGGCAGGAAGTGGTGTAGTTTCGCCTCCTGGGAATTCTGTGATTCCTATGTGTCCCATAATACCCACCCTTTTGGGAGTATTATGAGTATTCTTACAGTCAAAAATCCTGTGCTCGAACACCTACAGTATGAGAAGTCCACCCTCAGGCAGGCGGTGGATTCTTTAAAACTTGTTCTCACTTTAAAAAAACCTTTGGGACTGGGGCGTGACTTTCTTGGCGCAGCCTGCGGGCATCCAGAGCTTGGGACTGATGTCCCGGCAGGACTGAGATCTCTTCACAAGCCTACCCACAGTGGATCTTCTATCAAGACGCTTTCAAGTCACAAGTGATTGTTTGCAAATGGTGCTGTGGACTGTGTCCTCCATGTCCGTTCACACCTCCAGGACTGTTGCGGGGACCATGTCACTCGGTTCTTCCCCGTTCAGTTCTTTGGAAACAAAAGAGCAAAGGAACGAAAGGTAAGAATTAATTGTGGGGAGTGGGCATGTTAGGAAAATATTTCTGATTACAGCTCCGTGGAGAAAGAGAGGCTTGAAAGCGATAGAAGTCAGTGCCAGGAGCTTTCTGAGCACTGTAGGACTCCTACGGAGCCTGCCGTCATCCTTCAAGGTCCAGTTTACAGAGCAGCTTTTCTCGAATTGGGACTTGGAGCATGGATAGAATTTGGACACACAGACATGAGAGGAGCAGCATTCCTTTTGGAGAAAATAGCATTGCTGAAGATGTGGAGGGGTCACGGATGCTATGTCCACAGAAAACCAGGGGCAACGGAATTCGGCTAGGGCTGTTCCCGTACAGGAGAGGTAAGGGTCACGGTGAATCTTAAGATAAACCAGGCTGAATCCCTCAAAGCTTTGTAGGCAGGCTTAGGGAATATCCAAACATTAGGACCAGGAGGGTGATTCATCGGCTGTCTTTAGAACGATTGTGTTGTGAGGACTGGAGTGAGGAAGGAGTGGAAGTCAGGAGACAGGGGGAAAGGTATGAGAATAGTTTCATTTTAATGACAGAACAAGAAGGGAGCAGATGAGAAATTACAGATAAATGGTTGATGAAGGCCATGAAAAAAGCAGGCTGAGTTCTCCTTGTTAGCTGCTTGCTTGCGTGTTGGAAGGAGGAAGGACGGTGCCTTTTAGGGAATTTTCAAGGAGGGGGAGGGGAGGGGAAGACGAAATGGGGGAGGGGTGGCCTCTCTTTGAATCACTTTAAGAAGCTTCAATGAACTGTGAGTTAACATCAGATTTAAACACACCCTGTCTCAGGGAGAGACTCAGAAAGATAAACTTATGTCACGGCTAAATTAGACTGAAAATTTCACGTATGCACTGGGGGAAGTGTTTTGGTCCATGTCTGTAATATATATACCATTAAATTCTTCAATGTTCTTGTAATTTGTATAAAATTGTCAGGAAAAGAAACCCCAAACAACAAAAAAAGTGTTTTTTTTCTCCAAGAGGGATGAACTATCCTATGATATACAGCCTTCAGTTTTTATTTCATTATGATTATTTTAAAATTACTTAAAAGTTTCCTGTATATTAACAATTTATGACTCCAAATTTAAAAAAATCTAAGGCCTTCTGTCTTAACACATTTCATCTCTGATAGGACATTTTTTTCTACAGTGCCATTTGAAGGATCTCTGGAGGTGACCAATGGGACAGTAATTTTGAGTGAATTTTGAGATTTAATTACTGTTTTATTTAATTGCAAGTGGGTATTGTGAAAACAAAAACGCCGTCAACAAAGGAAAAAATTGTTGCAGAGAGTTACATCTGCATGGCATTCTTTGTCAAAAGTTTTCTCATTAAAAACATGTTTCTTTAAAAGTAACTCAAAGCAGCTGATGAAATACAAGAGCATGGAACGCTTCAAATCCTGGTGCAAATTTGGATTCATCAAGATCATTTGCCAGAGCCTTGACTCAGTGTCAGAAGGGCTTCTCACCATTTCTTCTCCCTTCCCTGGGTTTCATACGTAGTAAGTTCAGACGCCTGGAGTTTAATTTCCAAGGCTGGGTATTTTCCACTTAAACACTTCCTTTTCATAATACTTCTGGTGCCACCAGAGTATTATTACTGTTTGATTTTTTTCCCTTTAACAGTGACTGACTGTTGTGTTTCTTTGAGAGAGTGGCTAAAGACAGATGAAGCCATAGACAGTTGTCCTAATGAGGAGACAGTCTTGTAAACCATCCTGGCGTGCCTGAGCCACTGGCAAAGATGGGCGGCTGGGAAATGGCAGTTACCAAGTTTATTCCCAAACACCTAGGTGTTTTGAAACCACAAAGATCAGGCCTGCCTGAGAGGTCACTGGGCCAAATCTTACAAGAGAATAACACCATAGGAAAATATGGCTGTGTGCTTAAAGCTGGTGTTGCTGGGAAAACAGTGGATGGGCAGAAGAAGAGTAATAAAGACAAGGTCAAAACTCAGATTTGAGCTGGTGCTTTCTAGAAGAAAAGGCAGGCACCTTATCAGTGAATTTAATAAGCACCTATTATTTAATGAGGATATTGCCAAATGGTGTGGGAACCCCCGTTTCAAGGGTGTTTACAGTCTGTTAAGGAGACAGGTGCTTATATTAACCACCCAAGTGATTTAATTATCATTTCAGGCAGGTTTTGCTGGATGATCTCTCTAAATGGAATCCCCATCAGAGAGCATTGTGATTTCCTTTTTTCTTTTTTTCACTTTCACAGCACTTTTTCTACATATGTAATTATACAGATGTAGAAAATTATATGCATGTTTCTTGTCTGTCTCTCCCATTGAGCTATAAGAACAATGAGGGCAGGGGGCCCTGTTTGTTTTCCTGTTGCTGTATATCCAGTAACTAATATGGTGCCTTACACATAGTAGGTGCTCAATAAATGTTTCTTGAGTGAGTGAATGAAAAGACAAATGTCAAGACTGATTGGAGAGTCTCAAGTACCAGTAGAATCCATTGCATGACAGCTCAAAGGAAAGCTTGTTAAAGCAACATTTTACTTCCCTGAACTGACTCCAACCTGCTGGTGGTATGTCCCAGTGACAGTGCCCAGAGGGGCCTCCTAACTGAGGGCCTCCGGAAACAATAAAGGAATCAAATGAAGATGACTTGTGTGCTATTAAGGAAGAACTACATATATTTTATTCTCTGTTAATTTAGCCATATATAGTCAGGGGTAAAATTCTGATGATGATGACTACTTCCTTCTCCCTGAGGAACTGCTGAGAACCTTTGCTCAATGTGTGTGGCTCAGGGAAGCAGCTTCTGTTCTGGTTTGATCCAGATTCCTCTTCTCCCACCTTCCACTGACCTCCTTCTGAGTTTGACATTGGTCCTTAACCTAGTCTGCCTGCTTGGGAATGAGTCACTTCCTTGTTTTGGGGTCTTTATTACTATGTGCAGATTATTGTCTCTGAAAATGTGATAGCTCAAATTTCTCTTTCAAGACAGTGTATTTATAGAACCCTCTACTACATGCTGCAGAAAGCTTCCTGCCTTTTAGAATTACGTATCTGGGTTCTTTGCTCAGCAATAATGATGAGATTATCAACAATAAGAGCAAGGCCACTGTTTACTTAGGATTTACTGTGTGTCAGGTGTTGTGCTAACTCCTTTAAGGGATTTAATCTTTGCCATAGATGAGGAAGCTGAGGCACGCAGAATTGTGCTAAACAGAGTGGAGTAACTACACAAAGCCTTATTTTTGGCTCATGGTACTGTCCATGTAGTTTGGTGGTCAAGGGTGTCTATTGCAATTATTCAGGGATTCACAGTCCTCCCATTTGGAGGTGCCACCATCCTCTAGGGTGTCAGAACCCTCCATTAGGTCCTCTGAGTCTGGTGGCCGTGGATAAGAAAAGGAGAGATGATGTGGAGGACTGAATATAAGAGTTTAGACTCTAGGCCTGGAAGTGATATGTCCCTTTTGCTCAAATTCCATTGGCCAAGAACCAGTTACATGGCCCCCATCCAAGTGCAAGGGGGCTGGGATATATGGCTCCGCTATATGCCCAGGAAGAAGAGGAAATAGTTTCAGTTAGCATCTAGCTGTGGTCTCTGCTACATAGAGATTAAATGGCTTGTAACACTATAAATTAGTGCAGATCTTGGACTCCAACCCACATCTGAATGGACTTCAAGGCCAAGCTATTAACCACATATCTCTACTCCTTTTACCCATCAGTTTTGTTTTGTTGTGTATTATGCTATAGCCAGACCATGAAGCAGGTGATAATCTGCTCTTTGCCAGGAAGGCTCACTGCTTGATTGAGAGCCAGGCTGAAAACAGACTATTTGAAAAATGGATATATGACACTTCCTCTGTGATACCATAAAACCTCCCTTTTCATGTCCACAGCTCAGGGGTGCTGTTCCTGCTTAAACAATTCCTGCCAGATATCATGAGGTCACATTAAACTAAGCCTGGTGGTCAGCCTGCTTATGCTCTCTTTGCTGGATGCCTTTAAGCTGCAAGTGTAGTCAGTCTCCCATTGCTGTACGTGGAGGGCCTTGCCCCTCTGTAATGGGCATACCTGTACTTCACAAGCTCAGATGTGCATGATATGTACTTCTGAATGTTTTTTTTAATTCAAATTACTGGACTTCATTAATTCTAATACACTCCTTTTCAAGTGTTAACATCTCTGAAATCAGGACCTTATAACTGATGGCACCTTTGAATTGCTATTGGCCTGGTAACAGTGCTGACACAATTGGCATTGTCTGTGCATGTTCGAACTTGATCATAGGTTTTATGTTATTGTCCCTTCTGTTGTATTATACACATTGTTGGTATTACCCAAGTTGAATTGAGTTGCTACTTGAAATGTTTTCAGAAAAAATCATCCTGAGTTGAAGTATTGACAGTTATAGTTAACCGAGAGGTTTGCAAATAGAGCAGCAAGATGTAAATATGATATTAGAAAAGCAGATATTTTCATCTGAGGAGTCACTGTGAAGTAACAACCTCATACAGGGTAACAGAGGTAGATTACTACAAGTATAATGAATCTCTGATACATTTTGTTACAGTTATGTGAAAGACATTGCCTGTCAGTATATGCCAAGCAAGAATGTATCCACCTTGAACCTTTCTGAATGGGTGGCAACATCTTGGAAGAACGTCTTGGGCTAATAGTAGGAGTAGCTGTAAGAAATATTTCATCAACAACAGGTGGACAGTGTAGGAAAAATACAACATGGAATGCACAAGAGTTAGACTCTGAATATGAAGATAATTTCAGGACTTGCTTAACCAATTTATTTTCCTTTTTATATATATACAAGATGGATATTTAATAAAGTCTATGTCACAACTCTAGAAGAGTTTTTACAACAAGGGTAAAATCAAAACTCTAAGTGATGAGAAAGCATTGTTTCATAGATTAATTGGCATCTTTTTTTCTTAGTGGCACATAAATTAATGATGCATTTTGCAACCGATGGCTTCTTAGTATCAATGTAATAGCTACTTTCTCATTTGAGCTCCCCTTCCTTTGGGTATTAGAAATTAAATTTCAGGCAATTCAGCAGCACCCTTCCCCATGATTCCATTGCATTTCCTGGGGGGTTCACGTAAGGCTCTCATTTAGACTGGGGCAGTGCGGTTGTTGAGCATGATTTTCTGTCTGTGCTGGCAGCCACCGAGATGTCCATTCTGTCTGACCCTGGTCATCAAGCCCCATGGATAATTGCTGGATTCTTTTTGTTTTCATCTCAAGGCCCTTTCAGAGCTGGATGGCATTTTCTGCTAGTTCAAGAGGGCTTGGGGCTGCATATCCCTAGACACAGAAACTCTGAGGCTACTAAAGCTCCGGCCACTCTGTGGGCTCTTTGCAGCATAAAGGATATTCTGCCCCTTTCACATCCTAGCCAGGCTGGGTACCAGGTGGAATTCATTCCTCCTGAGCTACTCTCAGGCATGCCAGAATCCAGCTTTTCTTCGGCGTCACTTCAGAATGGGGAAACCCAGCAGCTGCTGTGGCTGCTTACCTCTGCTGGGCCAGCTTTTCCACTCTGGCATCTTGCAGCCTCCCTGGCTTTACCTAGGAAAGGGGCACAAATACCCTCAGGCCTGAGTAGGGTTTGTGGCCTTTCCTGTCCCAGTCCTGCACAATCATGGGGGCAGCCGGGCTGCAAGACCCACTGTTGGGGACCCACCAGTGTCCAGCCTCTCCTAGCTATGTCTCCAGCTCTTTTTGGAGCTTTCTGGCACTCTTCATCCCAGTTTGGGCAATGCTTTCCAATCTTGAGGCCCAGCAAGCCTCTCCCCTACTTCATGCCCTAAATTCTTCCAGCTCCTCAGATCTTGGGGCTCTAAGACCAAGCCAAGAACAGATTTACGGTTTTCCCTATTTTCTGAACAAGTGCCACAGAACACACAGCAGACTGAATGCGAGGAAGGTCTGATGAATAGAAACACAAGCAAATCACACTGGCTAAAATTTCAAAATGTTCTCGAAATGCAAGTTCTCACTCTGAACTCTCTCACCTGGATTTTTGCATGTTCTTCAGGTTCATTCCTTCCTTTGCTAGTTTTCTGCCCTCTGTCTTAGTAGCCTGGTGCCTGATTTCAGTGATGCCTCAGATTAATTTTCCCTAATTACCTCAGAAAACACTGAAGTGATGGCCACTCTTTCTCCTCCTTCTATTGTTATAATATCAAGTTTATAGTTTTTGTTCGATTATGCAGAGTCAGTGACATGCAGACTAATCGGAAGGAAGGAAAAAAAATCATCTATAACCTTACTAGTCTAAGATATCCTCTGATCAGTTACAATTTGTTGTTTTTTTTTCAAATCAGATTTTACAGCTTAGTTTGCATATATTTTTTAGGTAGTTAACATTATATCAGACATAACAGTAAAGCCTGGTCTGTTCATTCAAACCAGGACAGAGAATTTTTCTTTATTATTTTCAAGTCATCAGAAACTTTAGTTAAATGTACTGTTTATTCAACCATTCCCCTAATGTTGAGCATTTAGGTGGTTCCCTATAGTATGCATGAAGATTTTCCTACTTTTCTGATTATTTTCTTAAGATAGACAGCTAGAATTGGGATCCCTAGAAAGAAGCGATTTCCCTAGACAGCATGTAGTGTCTTCTCTCTAAATACTGGGAAGTCTTTTGTCCGGATACACTGTATCAGGCTGTACTTGACATTTCTGGTGGAAAAAAATCTGGTTGTAACTGATGCAAGAACATTGTACATCTTCATGATAGTAAAATTGATGGTACAAAAAATACAAAACCAAAGATCTGGCTGTTCTCTCCCCATTTATCAGTTGTTATAGTAACGTTTATCTGAGGGTAGTATATACCATTTGGCCAGGAGTTTTCCACAAGCTGCTTTCTTTCAACTCCGGCTTCTGTGGCTCTCAATGGCTTTTTCTGGCCTCATTACAGCAATCTGGCATTTATCCACAGGAGATGTACACTGTCTACAAGTACGAAGTCTGACTCAGTTACTTTAAACTTTTATTATTTTTTAAGCTAAGCTGTTGATAGACACAACCTGTGGCATTAGAACTAGAGGATTACGTGGAACATTAAAGTGACTCTAAAAGTTTTGTGGTGGATTTTGTCTTAAACACGCAAAGCTGATACATTCAAAGTACTGTTCTCTCCAAGGAGCTTCTCTAGATGGCTGAGCTCTACACTCAAGGTGTTTTAAGGCCTCCTCTTTTGAAACTGCTGTCAGACTCTCTGGCACATTCTTTTGAATATCCTCAATGAAGAAAAAACTCTTAATCCTTTGAGGAAGAATTGGGTCTTTTGAGCCCTTCAGTGGGTATTCAGAATCAAATCTCAGTGGACAGTGGAGTGGCAGGGCAGATGGACAAGATGAATAAAAATAAAACACTAGTGTGCTGTCGTAGAGCAACAAAGCTGATTTTGTGTGTATGTGTGACTAGTAAACAGCATGGTATATGAAGACAATTCTCCTAGAGAAAGGACTTACATTGTAAGCCATGGCAGCATCCTCGGGACAGATGGATGAACCATGTAGATGGCCAGGGGAATCACTACACACTCTGAAGTGTGCACCTATGCATTAACTTAGGCTCATTACTTACTAGTGATGTCGTTTCAATTAAAATATTTGCATGTTTTAAAAGAAAAGTGAAGTCTGAGATAAAGAAAGAAAAATAAAATCTACATATTGAAATTCATGGGTTTAATGAATTTCAACACTCCAGGGAAGACCCTTTTAAAGCAATTTAATTCATTTAAAATAAGCAATAGAGACACATCACAGGGAATTTGGAAAATACAGGAATTTCTTCAGTCAGAGATATTCCCTCTCAATATTTTGATGTAAAAACCTGTTAGATTGAATTCCCCAGAAACAGACTTTGGGACAAAATTTACATGCTGAATGTTTATTGTGAGGTGCTCTCCGGAGACCTTCACCCACCCCCACCCATCCAATAAGAAAGTGAGGGAGAATGCAGAGTGGAATCTGACTCCAGATGCAGTTGCCTGGAGACTCTGGTGATTATGTGAGGGAGCAGGGGCAGGGCTGGCCTTTCAGAGGGGTTCCAAATTAAGGTAAGTAGGTGGGCCTTTGTATTCCTGCATCAGCAAGTCATTGGCCCCCTGGAGGGGCTAATTTGGGATGATCTATTTCCTGGGGCCAAGAACAATGCCCAGTGAGACGCAGCTGTGAGCTATCAGCAGTGATATTCTCACCTGCTGGAGATGAATACTTGCTCCAAAGGAGGGATTTGGGCAGAAGGCTGCATTGTCTCCTCTACAACACCCCAGCAAAATTGGGATCATACTATACATGCAACTTCAATGTGTACTTTCTCATTTAATGTCTCTTTTATTGTTGAACATTTAATTGTTGACAAATTTTCACTATAATAAATAATATTGCGGTGAACATCTTTGTGTCTTTGTAACATACATGGTAATAATAAAAAGAGCCTACATTTAATTGAATGCTTAGTACTGAAGAGGTCAGGTCAATATTTTTCTTGCCTTCCTTGTGGAGCTTTTTATGAGGACTAAGTGAGAAACTGGATGTAATAATGTTACATATCATAACTCATTTAATTCTCTTAACAGCTCCGTGATGCAGAGACTATTACCATCTCCATTTTGCAGAAGAGAAATCCAAGGCACATAGAGGTTAACTATCCCTGGTAAAGTTCTGTAACGGATGAATATTAGAATACAGGCACTCTAAATCCACACATTTATAAAAGCAGCTCTCAGCCTGCTTTTCTGGTGATTTTCCTAAATTTATATCCTTAGAAGAAGAATTCCAAAGTCAAAGGGCTTAGCTTATTTAAAAAATCATGATAAGAATGGCCAGATTATTTTACAGAAGCTGTGAGCACTTCCACCAACAAGGTAGGAGGGTTTTCTTTCACCCTAGTCAACAACGAAAACCCCGATCCTTGTAGAACCAAGAGAACACACCATCTATTTCCTTGTCTTCCATGAGTCATTCTGAACATCAGTTGTTCTTAAGCAGAAGACTTTCCTTTTGTGTTTTAGCAGGCTCCTCATTTTCAAAGTGTTAACTAAAATGTACCACCTTCATTTCAGAGAAAGACTTTTTTGTTTGTGGAATGAAAGCATGAAGGAGGGCAGGCTGAGGTGTGGACCAACACGCTTGTACTGCACTGGGAGCTGTGTGAAGCAAGTGAGTGAAAACCTTGTAGAATAGTCTTCCAAAAACAGGGAAGGGATTGTTGACAATTGGAAGGCTTTACAAAAATTCGTTACTGGGTCTTTCTTCGTCTCAGTTGAACTGCTTATTTAATAAACAATTACTGAACACACTTTACCTCCAGGACTCTACCTGCCGGCTCTGTCTCTTGTGTGCTTGGAAACACTGACTTTTAATGTAGGAAGGAACTGTAGGGTCATCTGGCCCCATCCCTTATTGCAAGGAGGAGCTTGAACATGACTGCAGCCCTTTCGGGGCATTTCCTTCTTCCCTGGCCGGGGCTGCAAGGGCTGGGGGCTCTGTTACCTTCACTCATGGTCAGAGGAGCCCTTCAGAAATATCTTAGAAGGCACCTGGAGTTATTTTGTATTATTTTAACATTGACTTAGGCTGGTCTTACCTTCACATAGCTCCATATACAATTTAATCCTGAATTCTGAAGAATTTCTTTGGAAAATCCAAAAGTTTTTCATTCAGTTTTGACCTTTGGCACTATATTGAATCTATATAACTTCAAAGCCTTATCATCTCCTTTCCCACATAGGTTTGTTATGAGGTTTAAATGAGCCAAAGGATGTAAACTTCTTAATAAAATACCTCCACAGAGTAATATTGGCCTCCAAACCCTTCTCTCTCCTATGCTTCCTGCTCTTGCTTCTTCCTGGAATGGTGTACAGTTGTGTGACCTTTCTGAGCCTCAGTATCCTCATCTGGAAAAAATCCAAATTATATTTTACTATATGTTCACTCCATAGGGTTTCAGTGGAGAGCAAAGAGGTGATCCATGTAGAGCAGCTAGCAGAGCATCTGGCACAGAGCAGTCAATCATTTGTAGCTGTGATTTCCTTGATACCTATTAATATGTGTTATAGTCAGTTATTTAATGACTGGGCTGTCTAAAGGGATGGATCTGAGGCACATGATTAATTTTTAGCCCTGTTGAATTTAGATAAATAGATAAATGATAAAAAATTTAAATCCTGTTGAATTTAGATAGAATCTATATAGAAAGAGTAGAACATTTAGATTTTATGGATGAAGTATTAATTTCGGCCCAGTTATCTTCAATTTCAATTTTTTCATCTCTCTTTTTTTCTTTCTTCTTTCCCTTTCTCATACCCTTCATTTTTTTTTTTTTCCTCTCTCTTGACAGCAACTGACATGTGCTCTTCCTTATGATTTAGTTTGAGGGATAATTTGTGCCGGTGATGAGCAGCTAAAATTATTGCCACCAGCCACAAGACCTCTTAGGTGCTAAATCTGCTGGATTGGTGCTCCTGGCCTTTGGAAGCCTGAACACTGCTGAGCCTGGGGACAGGACTCCCTCCCTTCCTCCTGTTTTGCCTCTCCTCAAATCTGTCAGGCATCTTCCTCTTCCTTTGCCTGCCACTTCAGTTCTGAAGTTCCCCTGATTTTCATGTGTAACCATCTTCTTTCCTCACTTCCTGCTCTTTCTGAGCAATCATCTCTCCTCTTACGATGACTTCATCTTTATTGTACCGAGTCCCAAATCTGCATCTTTGACCTAGGCTCCTTATGTCCAGGGCTGGGATACTTCTTCTTGGATATGCCGTTGGCAAGTCAAGGGAACAGAACCCTTGATGGTTTTCCCCCAAACTAGTTTCAACTGCAACCCCAAACCACTATGCAAATATGAGTGCAAAAATGATCAACCCAGGCAACACTGTAGTGTGAGTAAATTAAGCACTTCACCTTTTCTGAGTAAAATATCTCTCACTTTTCTCTATATGTCACCTTCTCTATAAAGACTTTGACTCAACCCATCATCCCCCTTTCTCTGCTATTTGTGCATTATTACAGTATGTATTTAAAATTTTTTTATTAAGCTATCACTGATATACAATCTTACAAAGGTTTCACATTAGCAATATTGTGGTTACTACACTCACCCATATTATCAAGTCCTCCTCCCACACCCCAGTGCAGTTACTGTCCATCAGTGTAGTAAGATGCCACAGAGTCACTAGTCATCTCTATGCTACACTGTCTTCCCTATGATCCCCACTACATTTTGTGTGCTAATCATAATACCCCTTAATCCCCTTCTCCCTCCTTCCCTCCCCACCCACCTCCCCCACTCCTTCCCCTTTGGTAGCCACTAGTCTCTTGGAATCTGTGAGTCTGCTACAATGTATTTTATTCTACTGCTATGCTTCATTTATGTTTCTTTTCTTCTAGACTAGGAGGTCAGTAAACATTTTTGGTAAAGGGCCAGAGACTAAATATTTTAGGCTGTGTGGGACATATTGTCTCTGTTACAACTACTCAACTTTGGGGTTATAGTGTGAAACCAGCCATAGACAAAACATCAGTGAGTAAGTGTGGCTGTGTTCCAGTAAAACTTTATTTACCAACACAGGCAGTTTTGGCTGGATTTGGCCCATGAGCCAGTTTACTGCCCCTGTTCTAGACTTTGGATTCTTAAAGGTTGCTTAGTAAGAATTTAAAGTTCAGAGACTCCTTGATCATCCAAATGCTATGAGAGGCTGAAGACCCAAAGTCAAAATGAGACTCTGTCCCTGACCTCTAGGAGCTCACATGGACCCCAGTCACATGCTGTGGCAGAGGTGTGGGTGACAGTCCCAAGTCTGCCGGAATAAGGTGCCGTGAGTTGGGCAATTTTCTGTCTCACAGTTTCTGAGGCGAAGAATCCAAAAATCAAGGTGTTAGCAGGGCTGGCTCCTTCTGAGAGCTGTAAGGAGAATTTGTTCCCTGCCTCCCTTCTGGCTTCTGTTGGTTTGCCGGGCATCTTTGGCATCCTTTGGCTTGTAGATCTGTCAGTCTAATCCTCTGCCTTCATGTGGCATTCCCCATGAGCCTCTTCACACAGTCTTCCTTCTGTGCAAGTGTGTCTCTGTGTCCAAATTTTCCCTTTGAATAAGGACAGCAGTTATATTGGATTAGGGCCCATCCTAATGGGCTCATTTTAACTTGATTGTCTCTCCAAAAACCCTATTTCCGAATATTATCACACGTTCGGAGGTGCTGGGGGTGAGGACTTCAGCACACCATCTCTGAGGGACTCAGCTGAACCCACAGCAAGGCATCTGTATTTACTGTGTGTCTGCCCAGGGTGCTGAGGTGAGGGAGCCGTCCTGCTGGATGTAACAGTGAAGCATTTGGCCTGGAAGAGTGGCTAGTATTTTGCTAGACTGAAGAAAACAGAAAGAGAAATCCAGGCTGAGCAAAAACGGCTTGAGCGAACGTGGAGGGGCAGGATTGTAAGGAACGTATATTGAAAAATTGTCCTGGTGCAGCTGCAAAGTGGTTAGGCTGGTGGAAGGGCTCCTGTTGGAGCTAGAAAGATAAGCTGGGGCGAGGCCAACTGTGCACAGTCTCAAAGAGTTGCTTGGACAGTGCTTGTTGGTTGAATGAAGTAATGAAGCTGAAAAGGATGGTTGGGACCAAACGAGAGATGTGAGTCCTCCTCTTTCCATGGCGGGGACTTGCTCATAGTTCCAAGTGCTTGTTAGCTGGGCTGCTACCCTGAAGCTCCTCTGTTCACCAGCCCCGGCTTGGGCTCACAGCTGCCTCATAATTTTTGTGCTTCTCTGTGTACTAGAGGAACTCAAGGACGATAGAACTGGAGGTCTAACTCAAAAGCAGGTGTTCTCTGATGGAATGTGCAACATGTCTATTTTTCAGTAATAAATATGGCCAACACATTGAATGTTTACTTAGCGCCAGGCACTGGTTTAAGCGTCTTATATGTTAGCTCACCTAATCTGCGTGTGCCTCCAAGATATGCTCTTATTTCCAGTTAATACATGGGGTAATTGAGGCTCAGAGTGATGAACTGACCTGATGTAACATAGCTGGTAAATAACTTACCTTTAGCCACTAGGCAATACTGCCTCCCTTTCTCTCTCCCTTTCCCATCTTCTCTCTCTTGCCATGTGGGTCCCTGGTGGCCCATCTTGGATGGATCAACCTAGTTCTTTCTGTTTGCCTCCACCCACCAGCAATTATTGTCTGACATTTTGATTCCTCTCTGTCTCCCACTTCCTCTTTTCCTCCCTTATTTTCATGCTTTTCCCCATTGCCTGGCTCCTGCTTTACTCTTTCTACATTGGCCTACTGGTCTCTCCTACTTTTGATGTCAGCGATAAATCGTTATTTTAAAGGACTCTTCATTTTCCTCAACAGTTACCAAATGCTTATGAGCTGCATATAAAAATGTCATGCCTGCAAATCTTACAGCTAACCCACTCCCTGTTCACGAGGGGCTGGAGGGTGTGCAATTTGTTGCATGTTCAAATATAAAAATATGAAATGTAGCCATGTACATTCTGTTGAAGAGGATTATAAAAATGCTGAAAAGAATAAACTTTTAGAACAGAGTGTACAAAACACTGCCATATAGCATGCATAATTTTCTGGACTACTGATGTTTTCCCCAACTCTGACTTTACCTGTACCCATTGTCCAGTATGGAAGCTTGAGAATATTTCCCTCAATTTGCCATTTCAGATTCTGTTGTGGGAATAGCTGTAGACAGAGCTTGCAGCTAATCTTCTAACAGTGGCTCACTGGAATAAAGGCCATGAACTTTGTACTGAGGGAAGCTTTGGAATTTTAGAGGAGTAAGTCTTGAGAGGAATTTTGAGACGATGGTGGGCGGGAGGAGTGGTGGACAATGGGGCCATTTTCAAAATCATTATACTAGATTAAATTAGATTTTTTTCTTATAAAGCGTCCTTGAGGTGCCCTTGTGCTCTTTTCTGGTAACTTTCTTGGATAGAAAATAAACAGAGGACTTTTGGCTCCTGACCACCACTGTACCTACAGAAAGCAGCTTTTTAGAAACTTGCGAGTGGCTTGTGTGTGTATGAGTGTGCGTGTTTGGCAGGAACTTTCTGGAGAGGCATGAAGCACTACTTTAATTCCCATGGATGCTGCTTATTCTGCAGAATGGAAAATGTTCTATTTTTGGCCACAAGAATATTTCTGAGGGGGAAAAAAATTAAACAAAGCATGGTAACAAGTTCATGCGTGTAGTTTTCCGAATTTGAAGATGTTTCAAGTTTAATGCGTTTGGGAAAAGGGCAGCTTCTTGAAAGCACTTGTCTGGGAGTGATGTGAGGAACTGTTCCATGTGGGTTCCCGGGCCAGGATGCGAGGGCTCTGGGCAGAGGCTGCTCGGCTGGGTGGGTCCTGGCTGTGAAGGCTTGCTGCTCGGCCTTTGATGGACTGGTCTGGAGAAAAATGCCCTTTGCACCTGAGCAGGGAAAACACTTCAAGACAGGTGTTGTCTGCTTGTCTTAAACCTACCTGGGATCATAAGATGATATTTTCCCCCAAAGCAAGGCAGCCACAGGGGCACCCCAGCCTTCACATTATGAAGTTGGCTTAAGAGCCTTTCAAGGGAAGGACTTCCAGGGGCAGTTTTCATCAGAGTCTGATCTCAGGGCAAATCTGTGGGGGCCAGCTACATAGTGAACTCAACTTCTGGCCCTTCCCCCACCAGACATCCTTCCAGGCAACAGCTTTTTGCTGCCATAACATCTTCTGCTACTGTTTGATATCCTTGATGTGAAAATTGAGAAGGCAGGTGAGCATGCCCTTAACCTGCAACTCTTAGGAAGCATTGTGTGTTGCAGTGTCTTATCTCAGGAGGCACAGATCCGAACCAGCACAGCCCAGGGGCCTATGGGAGAATCTTGACGGGGACAGGCTGGTTGTCATCTTTGCAGAAGTAGCTGGAGTGCCTGGGATGAGCAATCCAGCATTTGGGAAACCCTAAACTCCTGGAAATGGTGCCGTGCCCTTCGGCTCTGATTAAGAAACAGAGGCTTGTGTAGAGGGAGCCTTGTAATCTGATGCCCTGATGCAAACTGGGGTGGAGTTCTGCGAGGCAGCCTGGGATTTTCTCTCCCTGTCGAGCTGTTGAAATTTTCTTGAATTCCAGCTGGTTGTTTCTTTCATCTGCTTCAGACCTAGCCCTTGGGTACAGATGCAGTCATATTTCTGGGTAACATTTAATTCTTGGTAGAAATGGCTCTCCTCGTCTCAGGAAGAGATCCAATATCTTTGGAATTACGAAATGAAGTGCTGGTGAGGAGACCTGTTATTACTTGTTCTGAAGCAAAGCATTTCTGAGGAGTGCTGTTCCTGAAAGCGGCTCTGAGTGGGTGCCTTGTGAGCTCGGGAATGTTTCGTCTGGGCTACAGTCTTTGGAAACACAGGCTCAGGATTGAGGAACTTGCATTGCACTGGGTCAGAAATGTATACACACGGGGCAGGACACCTTTGCTGGGGCAGCAGGATTTCTTGCCCCTTTATGCTCATTATTTCAACATAAGTGTATTCACCTCATGTGTGCCAGGCATGACAGCAAGCACAAGAGACAGTCTCTGCTGATGTACTACTTACAGTCCAGTGTGGGGAGTTAGACAATACACAAATATATTCACATCCTGGGGAGTGCTGGAGGTAAAGTGGGAACCGAGTGTTGGAGGAAAATAAGGGCAGATACACTTTATAAAGGGTGGGCAGGGATGACCTTTGAGGGAGGGTGAAATTTAAGTTAACATCAAAAGAAGAAACCAGTAATGTAAAGAAAGGGAGATGAGGATGAGGTTTCTAGGCAGAAGAAATAGCAAGTGCAAAGGCCCTGAGGTGAGAAAGCTAATAAATAATGAGTTAAATAAGATTCAAAGGTCTGAGGAAGCTAATCACACCTGAGATGCAATGGAGCAAAGTGAATAAGGGTGAGGGAAGCCTGAGATGAGTTTGGAGAGTTAGCCATTGGGCTGGGTCACATAGTACCATGTAGACCAAAAAAAGTAAAGGAGTTTAAAATTTATCCTGAGTGTTGGAAAGTCACTGGAGTGCTTGAAGCAGGGGTGTGACATGATCTCTCTTACACTTTTGAAAGAACACCTTTCTGCTATGTGAAAAGTGGATGAGGACAGAGCAAGGGTGGAAGCTTTAGAAGGCTCTAGCTGGCATCCCCACAGAAGGGGACATGGCTTCCCCTGGGATGGGGGGTGGCAGCTCCTTCCTATCTGTGGTCATTTCAGTCCCTTTCACATCTTATCTTCCCTACCACTCTTTTCTGGGGGAAACCTGGTCTTTCTTCACAGCAAGTGCTTCAGAGTGGGGACAGGTGCTTTAGACCTCTCCAAAGTTCTTCAAGTAAATCATCCTTCTTGATTATCTCAATAACCCTCTGAAAGAGACAGGATGCTTAGGATATTGTTCACATTTGACAGATAAGTAAGAGGGAAGTTGCAGAGGTTTTAAGAAGTTCCTAGCAGAATCAGGTTCTTGCACTTTCAGTCCAGGGAGCTCTGGGCTCTAAGTAACCTATTCTGTTGACCTATTTTTTTTTTTTATACAGTCACTCTGGCTTACCCCTTGTGTTAAAAACTAATTTTCAAAAAGAAAATCTTGACTTTTAGAGAAACATAAAAGGAACACAGCCAAGGATTTTATTTAACTCACTAATTAATGAGCAGACCAGTAAGATGTTATGAGCTGCTCAAAAACTATCTAAGAAGTGAGGTTATTTACAGGCAATATAATGAAGAAATGTTAGGATAAGATTACTGTGTTAGATATAAACTGGTTAAAGTCCAACAGGCCATAAATCTTAGGCATTATCTGTTCCACTGGACAGAAATTATTGGCAGACAAAAATCTGTAAGATAACGGGTAACTTCACTAAGTCAGGGACTTTTAACCAATAACAAACAATGAGATGAACTAAGCGAATTCTCTTAGAAAAGGGGTTTTGGAGAGATGTGCTCACCATTTTTTTCTTTTTTGCCTGATTCCTGAGTTTTGGTGATTTTTATGGCACTGTTTCTTAGAGCGATGAAGTGCAATGACTTGATTACATGTGTAGAAAGCCTAGGGAGAGAGATCAAAATGAGTAAGGAATGGATCAACTGAAGTGCCACCCTACCTCCCCCAGAATGAGTTGGGATTCAGTCATTTATCCGACATATATTGAGTCCTGTCCATAGATATGTGGAGCCCAGCTTGAGGCTGTGGGAACACAGAACTTCCTACATAACAGTTCCTGCCTTATGGACCTCACAGTCTAGACAGGGAGACAGACACAGAAATGGATACATCTAGCTCAGTGTGATTAGGGCCATGTAGAGATGTAGAGGGATTGTGGGGGCACCAGAGAAGGGAGCGGTACCCACACCCTGGGACAGTCAAGGACACTTCTCAGAGGAGGGGCATTTGAGCTTGAGGGATGGGAAAGTTTCACCGGGTTGAGAAGAGCTGGGGCAGGGAAAGCCATTCAGGCAGGATGTTAGCTATACACTTGAGGAATAGCATGGATGCGCGTGAAGAGACTCACCTTTTTGGTTATGACAGATTTAAGATTCTCTTCTTGAGTCTCACTGCTAGTTGCAGAATTCTGAGAGTCTATAGGGTAGGTAGGGGAGAGGATTGGAAAAGGGAAGGAGAAGTTAGCATCTCTTGGGCAAGCTTGCAAAATTTTCTTTAAATATTAGGTCAAATTCTCTATAAAAACCTTATTTAAAACTTTTTGAAAGACTTTGAAGTCCCAGAGAAGCAGGAAGTTAATGAGAGTGGCTTTGATATCTTGGGGTATGTTTTAACAGCTGCTTAAGACAGTTTAAACAATGAGAACTTATGTGGTTTGGGACATGTCTGTGATAGCTCTGGTCAGAATGAAATAGCATTGCATCTGAGAGCAACAGCAGTTGGCTTTAATTTTAGAAAGAGTTCAAGCCAAAAAGTTCTCTAAAACCCAAGAGAGGAACTTCTAAAGAGGAAGATTGCTCCTAGAGAATGTGTTTGGGGGTAAAAGATGAATTGAGTAGGGAACAAATGATCTTAACTTGGTTCTTGGAGGAGCACAGGACACGTCTGAATACTTCTCTAAAGGTGGAATTAACCAGGGGTATTTGCTGGCAGCTGCCTTTTGTGACGGGGTCTCAACGGGGAGGATTAGCATCTGTAAGGAGCCCTTGAATAACAAAAAGGGTGTCCCACTAATTTAAATTTTCTGGGGGTTGTCATTGTGCTGGAATTAACACTTAATTTGTTTCCCTAGTCCACACCTTCAGCCTTCTTAATTATTTCCTCAGACCCTGCCCCTGATTGGAGTCTCTCAATGCTGAAGAGCAGGTTGCAGAATCTTGTAATGATCAATAAAGAGCTGCCTGTGGAGTGGATTCCAGGAGTTTCCGGGAAGGCCTGCCCTGGAGGCCCCACGTGGGCAGTTTGCTCTGGGGCTGCTGGAGCTGCTAATGGGGGTGGTGGTGGTTGTGGTGCTGATGACAGCGATGTCAGCTAACGTTTGGAGGAGAAGCAGGAGAAGGATGTTAGCTAACATTTGGAGAGTTGACAGTTATATGATAGGCACCCTGTTGAACATTTTATACCTGTTCTCACTGAGTAGGTATTTTACTCCCATTTTTTAGATGAAGAAAGTGAGGCTTGGAAAGCCCAAGGACTTGCCAAGTCATCCATCCATCCACTAACCCTTTGGCTTCCATCAAGTTCATATTTCCCAGCAATTGCAAGGGTATTGCAGCCTCTTTCCCCATTAGTCAATGCAAAAATCGACTGAACACATAAAAGTGGTTTGTAGAAATGTACTTTTAGCAATGGGCCAACTGCTGGCTGTCATATGACTGTATCATCCCATTCAAGAAATAATTCATCTTCCAAAAATATTGCCTTGGGCTTGTTCTACCAATTTTCCGAGGCCTTTCCATTTTTCACAGAATAAAGACTGATTTTTCTGCCTAGGTAATACATGCTAGCCCACTCTGCATGTTACTCTTGCTGGGAAGGATTTGGGGCTTGACTGAGCCCTTGCTTGCTACTACAGTTGGGGATTGTCTTAATGAAGGCTGTTGTTTGTTCCTTAAAAAGGTGCTCTCACCACATCTTTTCTAGAGAAATGCTTGGATTTATTCATAAAATAAAATAAAATGAAAACTGCATGGGCCATGTTTTGGCAACACATACATTCACACTGAATGAACTGAGAAAAGATTGTATGGTTCTTGCACAAGGTAAGACAACCTGTTTTTTTAAAGTTCCACTTTTGCTGTAGTATTAGCAAAGGAACAGCTTCGTGACTGGGGTGCAATTGTAAGTGAGGAAACTTGATAACATGCCCATGCACAGACAAAAAAAAATACTATAATAGTGAACTTTTCTTGATAATTGTCCTCAAACTACTTAAAAATTTTTTTAGCAATAAATGTAAATATGAAGTATCTTTATATTTATGTATATTTTTACCTCTATACCCAGGTTCACAAGTGAGGGGGGCTGCCCAAGCTCAGTGGGGGAAAGGGTACACACAAGACACAAAGGAAGTTCAGATAGAAAGCATGGAGAATCTCCTTTCTTAAACAGCAGGCACTTTCCACACAGAGGAGAAGGCTATGACAATATGTCTTAGAGCTCAGTGTCTGCCGCAAGTGGGAGGTGGGAGGTATAAAAATAAGGGAGCAGAGGAAGCTCATCAGCTTCTCTCTTGTCCTGCACTCACCAGCATCTTCAGTGCACACTGTGTTTTGGGGTCTCTGCCTCCTCCAATTTTATAGCTCATGGTCAGTTTTGACTCCTTTTTTGTCTGATCCACTTGGATAGGTTTTTTCCCCAGATCTTTCTTGTGCAAATTTGGGTGGAAAATTGCATCTAAGGTTCACATATCGTCTCTGGAAAACAGAACTTATTTTCCGTTCCTTTGGATTTAGGTTTAGCTTTATCTTGTTCTTCTTGGTCCCTGATGTGCCACCAAAACCCTACAGATAGATGATATTGACTGTGTGATGTCACTCCATCAAAAGCAGACTGAATTCTGCACACTGAAGGGAGCACTCTGGAGTTCAGAGCTGACCCCATGTCTCTTGCCTGAGAGCTCATACCAGCAGTGACATGTTGGTATGGCTTGGGTAAGGGTCTGCTGCTATTGCTTCCAAAAAGCTAAAAAGAATAGGCTCTTGAGCATGCAAAACGATGTTCCACATTTTCCACTCCACCATCTCATTGAAGAATTCTTGTGTTCCCAAATTTCCAATAGATTTTGATCTTCAGGTTTGGGGGATGGAAAATTAGAAGTCTCAGAAGTTCCCCAAATCCTAAGTGACTCTTAAAATACTCCAATATTTTCATATTCTTTATTTATTATAATGGATATCTAAAAACATCATGTGTTTCATAAGTAAGAAACACTAAGTTTGTATTTGCAAGGAACTGTCATCTATAACAAGTATGCAAATGTTTCAAATGCTAACAGATAATATCAGAAAATATTTGAATAATGTAACATTTGCTTTCTAAGAAAGATTAATAGCACCACAAGGAACTCATGTTAACACTGCCAATTTAAGGACTTATTTTCCTTCCAAAACTTTTTATTTTTTGTTAAAACACTTATAGGACTTTCTATCAAGTACGTATGCATATAAATTTATTAGCACTACTTAAAAAAAAGACCATTGACAGCAATGGGAGCGCAAACAAGCACTCAGAACACAGCAAGTTATAAGCAAGACTGATTGATTGGCTTGGGGAGCTTCCTGCCCATGTGCACCTGCCCCAGTTCCCTGAAATGTTGGCCTTAACCTTTGCCTGCGTGTGTCAGCTGTTCTGCTTGTTCTTTCTACTTGAAGTCAGTGGATTCCTTCAAATCAGTGATGTCTCTATGTTGATTGCTAGGCTAGAGTTCTTGCAATGCAATTTGAATCCTTTCCCCCATTTTCTCAATTTCTTGACTAACTTTTCTTGGGATCTGGGATTCAAGAAAAAAAAAACACATTAATTTCTAGAGAAATGCTGGGAAGGAATTTGTTCATGGAAACACTGAAGTATTCTAATGTTAGTTTCTGTATTTTGTCCTTTTTCTTATCACATGTCCAGTCTTGGAAAAGGCCACTCTTTTGGGAGCAACCCACCAGTCAAGATGGGGATTGAGGAACTCACAAAATCTCTAGTAGCTGATCTCAGATATCTACTGCTGCTGTTGCTCAGTGATGTTTGTGAGGTCTTCCCTTCAGCAAAGGACTACTTTAAAAAATGTAAAAGCTGAATGACAACAGGCAAAAGAAATCCATGCTAGTGTATAGCATCTATATGGGAGCCCTGTAGATCTTTGATGAAAGTGCCGTATTGGGCCATGTTGAAACCCTGGGTGTTGGTTACCTCATTTTCTCATGGAGTATAGATTAAAGACATAGTAAAGAGTACGAACATCAGACCACCTGAGTTGAAATTCTGGCACTAACTAGTTGTGAGACACTGGGCAACTTGCTTAACTTCTCTAGACCTTAGTTTTCTTGTCTGTGTCAACCTCAAGAATGGGTGTAAGGATTAAATAAAAAATGCATGTCATAGTGCCCTGCACATGCTAACAAGAAGAGCCTACCGTTGTATTTTTTCTTCTAGGAGAGAGCATATAGGATGACTGATGGTGCATCTTACCAGCCCTTTCATTCATTATTCAGAGGTCCAGGTGCCTGCAGCTAGGTGACAGGCAGGTTGGTGGTGGTTCAGAGCGCTGCCATCTATCTTGGCACTATTAATTTCTAGAACAGTGCTGCAATCCTGAGTCCAAATGCACAAAGGGCACCAGGAAAGGACCTTACGTCTGGTAACTCTTCATGTTGACATGTCACAGGACTGCAAGGGGCAACGTAGGGCTCAAGCATTGTTATGAGTGCACAGTCAGGGCACAGGCTGAAGAGTTCAAGGTCGCAGCAGACTGGATATCAACTGCAGAGCAAGACAGACTCCCCATCCAGGGCAGACCTCTGGGGTGTTCTGCCCATGCACAGTTTAGCCGGTGGGTGCAAGTTTTATAAGAGAAAGGACATCAGAGAAATTTATCTTTCTGAATCTATCTCAAAAAGATACAGGACCTCTCAGACATGGACACATAATTTGACATCAGAGTCCCTTGGGTAGCTTTGCTATGGGACAGTCAGTGGGCAGTTGGCAGTGGAGTGTGGTAGAAAGTTGTAGGTTAAGAATATTGGTGCAGACTTTAGCACATTTGTGTTTAAAAACCACTTTCTCCTTTTAGTAGCTGTGTGACTTTAGATGAGCTACTTATGTTTTCATGTTGTTTCCTTGGTTATAAAATGGGGATAATTATTGTACTAATCTCATAAGATTATCTTGAGGATCAAATAAAATAGTATATGTAAACATCTCAACATGGATCCTGGAGCATGGTAAATACTCAAGAAATATTAGCTATTTAAAAAAATTACTACATTTGAGTCAAGAAATTACACAAATACTCTTTAACATACTCAAATATTGCATTTTTGAATAGGTCAAAAGGAATTTTCTCATAAAAATATGGTAAAGAAGGGAGTGAGAAGAGTTTAGTGACTCTTGGTGACATCATTTTCTATTATCCTGGCCTGTATTCATACAGCCTGGTACCTGGACATGGGCAGAGGAGAGAGGAGTGGGTGGAATGAGCGGAAGGGGGACGTGGCTGTGGAGGAGAGGAAGGGTTCTCTGTGTTAGGTGTGGGGGAGGAGGGTGTTGTGTGTGGTGAGGTTGACTTTCCCAGCATCACCAGAGGTTGATGGCTGGGCAGTCTTCTTCAGGCTCTTCCTGTTAGTTGTTTAGCTTATTCTAATCCTGGTCTAGTTAAGTCACAAGATTTTTTAAAAAAGACTTGGCCATTGCATGTGCTCTTCCTTAGAAGAAAAAATTCAATAGTAGGTTCTTCTTAGCTCACAGTTAGCATATGCCAGGGGACTGTAACATGCATTATTTTTATTTAATTCTTACACCCACTTACATGAATAAAGCTTTTAAACATCATCCCAGTCTGCCACCCACAATGTGTGACTAGCAGGAAAAGCCTTTGCAAAGACCAAGCTTATTAGCAGTCGATCAAGTAAATACAGGGATGAGGCTTCAGGGAAGCAAACATTACCTTTAATGACTCTGGATGGAAAACTATTCTTCAAGCACGTTCTGACCATATACTGGCAGAGGTGAAGACTCCTGAAAGACCCCATTTTCTGATTCATCCTTACATTTCTGATCCTAACTTTTACAGTGAAACCAAAAGAAATGTGGAATGGGAAGGAAGGGCCTTCTTCTAAGATGGCGCTGTGAGTACTGTTGAGCAATTCCTGCCCCTTGATGCTAGCAGCACTCTCCGAGTGTCTTCCCAGATCATGTCGGACCCTCGCCCCGTGACGGTGGCATGGATTCCCAGCACCCATGTATACTGTGTGAACGCCCCCTTCCTGGAATGATTTCTGATTCGGTGCTTTCATGATGACAGTCAACATCACAATAATAACATGGGCTATTTTGAAAGCCTGCGGTGTGTCAGGCACATTATTAGAGAGTTAACTTAGTAGAGTTATTTCCTTTATCCTCAAAACCAGTTCTATACCAATAGCTCTAGTTTACAAGTAAGGATACTGAAGCTTGGAAAGACCACTTGCTGCTAATGTGAGTGGAAGTGAGACTTCAACCTGGGTCTGTTTGACCCTAAGGCCTTTGCCTTTAAGTGCTAAACAGTGGCTTCCATGGATGTGACCACACCATCACCTCCTCAGTTCAGAGGATTGGAGTTAGTAATGCCCTGTGTTAAGTTTTCTCCTTGACACCAGCCACACCCCGACAGTTTATGCTGATTACAAATCTCTCCTGGTTTACTTTCCAAGACAGATGCTATGCCCTTATTTTTGCCCCCATATATGCAGCCCTGACAACTCTTACCTTGAGTTTATGAAATATGCTTTTTGGTGGCCATTATAGTCTTGTGGTTATTGGTTAAGAACTTCACCCTGGATTTCAGTTTAAAACCACAGCCCTACTACTTACTAGGACTGTGGTCCTGGTAAAGTTGCTTAATTTCTTTCAGATTTATCATCTGTAAAATGGGTTCAGTAACAGCACCTAACTCAAAGAACTGTTGTGAGGTAAAGTACTTAGGAGAGCAAATGATTCTTGTTAGCTGCTTAATAGATGTATGCAAATTTGGGAGGTTCACTGAATGTAAATTATAACTTACAACATGTTGAACATTTATATTCCCTTTCAACCTCTAATTCCCTGACTTCTGTTTGATTCTTTAATAAATATTTATTGAGTTCTTACTATATGTTGCACACTGTACTAAGGGTCATGGATACAGAGAAGAATAAAACACTGTTATTCTGGCTTTGGGAAATGTATGGTGCTGTGGGGTAGACAGACATATAAACAGTTATCTTCAACTTAACATGCTAAAATCACAGGGTTTGTTAGGAGCCTGGCAGAGAGGTACATGGATTAAACCAGCTTTGCAAGGAAGATGAGCAAGAGTTAGTTGCATGCAGAAAGATGGAAAAGGATTTCTATGCAGAGAGAACATGTAAAAAGACACAAAGGTGGGGACAATGGTGTGGGAGGGAGACCCCCTGAGTGATTTGTTGACGTTGAATACATGCTTTGGTCTGGGAATTGAGGCTGGAGATAAATGTAGGGGTATGGAGCTCTGACTTTCTTTTGTAGGTCATGGGGAGCCATTTTCATGGGGAAGTTGCAGTGTGGAGGGTGGGTTTAGATGACTAGGGGAATGGTCAGAATTGGAGCAGGGAGGCCAGGTGGGAGGTTACAAGAGACAAAATGGTCCAAACTAGAGCAGTCAAAGTTGGATGGGGAGAAAGGGGTGAGTTTGAAAAATATTCAGGAAGTGAGATTGCAGGACCTACAGTTGAATGGATATGAGGAGAGAAGGGGAAGGAGTCTTGGACGACTACCCGTTGCTGCTATAAATCCTGAGTTAATGCACCTCCTCCCCTGGAGTTTCTCATTTTAGAGATAATTTTTTTCCTTCCCATGTTTTCAGAAGGATGAGTTAGAAAATTAATTTTATGTGTTTCTAGTGCTTGCCCTGTTAAATCCACATAAGGATTAAATGAGCCAAAGATTTTATAACAGTGGCTGTTATCAAGTAAGTACTCAAAACAGGTAAGCTACAAATAATATTGGTTTTGTGACTATTAATCGTTGTGCAGCACAGCCTCATGAACCTGTGTGAAATCGAAAAAAATCAATTACTTAATTTCATTAAGCCTTATTTTCCCATCTGAAAAATGGGGGATAATAAATAATAATAAAAAGCACGTATCTCATAGACTTGTATGCAGATTGAGTGATGGACTGCACCCCAGACATGTAGCACAGACCCCGGTACATAGCAAAAAGTCTGAGAATGTAGGTTCCTGCTTTGTTCCTTGTTCTGCACAAGACATTTTTGTGTATGTGATATAATTTTATTTTCTCTGCATCCAATACAGTGGATGATATGATCCCCATCTTATGGATGAGGGGATTGAAGCATGGGGAGGTTAAATGCTTTGCCCAAAGTCATACAGTTGTAGCTGAGTTGATATAAGTTGATAAGAGTCTTTAGGAAGTTCCTCTAAGCCCATAGGAAAAGGAGTTTTCAGTTGTGCCCAGTTCATGACAATACTGACTTCTACCAGAAAAGAATTAGAATTTTCATCAAAAGAGTTGGAAGTAACTCTATTGAATATTCAGAAAAATGAAAGGCAATCTTGCATTAATCTCCCCATCTGTTGTTAAAACCAAAACAAAACAGAAAAATTAAAATTTAGTATGTGAAACTTATGGCAAGATCCAAAATGAGAAACAGGTAATTATGGGTTTCTGCTCCCTGGAGGAGAGGTCGGGGAGTTCAAGCCCTTGTCCCCACCTTGTCTAAAGGGTTCCACAAAGCCCTGAGGAACCCACTTTGAAAACCACTGATCTGGAACTTCTTTGACTGATGATGAAACCAACAGGAGAGGGATAATGTGACACTCCAATGTCCCACACCAGGGACTCAACGGAGCCAAAATTGGCAATTCCTCCTGTGGTTGTTCCAGCTGCTTACTCACTGGTGTTGCTAGCCATCCCGGCATAGTATGTAGAGCCATGAAGAAGCAAGCTCCTTTGTTGTCAAATTCATAGCACTGACACTTGATTTCCTTTTTATAATTTTCTGTGATTTCTAAATTTTATATAATAAATATGCATTACTTTTATTAGAAAAAATAATTTAAAAATATTAAGGTGGCTAAGAGGGAAGAGGCCATTTGTATGTCAAGCATGGATTAAATCCCAAATTTTCAGACTTTTCCTATCTTGGGATTTCTCTGAGTGGCCTATTACAATGACTTTGGATTGGGTCTGCAGGTTGTTCCAAGGAGATAAGGTGCTATATTCTGTGAAGGTGTGCTTCATTTCTATTTGCATATTTTTAATGCTGCCCAAGATAAGGTCCAGCATTGGAGACTTTCCCTCAAATGTCTCTAATCCTCCCCTCTAATATCATCTCCAGTGATTCAGTCCAAAATGGCTAAATGTCTGGCAACTAGACAAGCCAATTCCTGACTCTCTCTTTGTGCCCACATTGGTGCCTCTAAGAAAAAGCCTTTTCCCTTTCTCTGCTTATCAGAATACTGGTATTGCTTTTCAAAGGCCCAAATTACTTCTACTTTTGTTCATTTGTTCATCCATCAACAAATATTTATCAAGAGCCTCCATATGTCAGGTGTTGACTATTCTAGACCCTAGAGCTAGTAAATCTTCAGCGAGAGGGACTGACATGAAAGAAGCAAACATATGAATTCACATATTTATCTACCCATTTATATCTACCAATCTTTATCTAAATCTGTCTGTCCATCCTTCATCCATCCATGCATCTAATTTTAAAATGTGGTAAGTGCTATGAAAGAGAATACCAAAGTAGTCTTCTTTTAGAATGGGATTCAAAGAAGGCCTTTTTGGAGACGTGAACTTTAAGGTGATAGCCAAGGGATAGAAGTGGAGGACTGTGAGAATGGTGAGGGACGAAACTTTTAGGCAGAAGATGTCCTTGGAGGAGCTGGAACACCTGCAGAAAGCCGATGAGGGTGGAGCGAGCGACTAGTGGTCACCCAACATACTGTCTCACTTATAAATTTTCTTTATTATCTGCCTCTCTCCACTTGAGTGTGAACTTCATGAAAGAAAGTGTTTTTGTCTGATTTATTCCTTACTTTATCGCCAGTGCCTAACACCGTGCTTTAAATGTGGTAGGCACTCAGTAAGTATGTTTGAGAGAATGGACGCATGAATAAATGAGTTCAAGTCCAATGTAAGGAAACAAGAGAGGTTGACAAGGGTGACATCATACAGGGCCTGAGGGTTGTGATAGGTGCTCGGGTCTTATTCTACCTGCATTGGCAGCTAACAGGTATTTTAACACAAGAATTACATGATCTGATATATGCTTTTAAAGGATTCCTCTGATTTTTGGGTGTAACAAGAGTTGGAGACTGGCAACTGGAGAGTCAAGTTCCGTTAAAGGGCTATTGTGGTAACTTGGTGGGAGGGCTTATGCCACTGGCAGCAATGTAGAGAGGAAGGGATGAATTTGTAATATGTTTTGGAATGAGGAATAACAACTTGCTGGTGGATTTTGTGGCAGACACTTCAGATTGATTTCCCAATAGCCCTTTTCCCCTTCCTCCTTACTAATAAAATGTTATGTAATGTAAATTATATAAAATTTATAATATAGATGTTGTTTGGGGGTGAGAATGTGTCTACCCAAAAAAACCACACCAGCATGTATTTCCCAGCTTCTCTTGCAGCTAACGGCAGCCATGTGGTAAAGCTCTAGCCACCAAGATGTAAGAGAGAAGTCCTGGGCAGGAAGTGTGGGAAAGCTCTTTAAAAGGAAGTTTATTCCACTAAAAAGATACTCAAATATCTTTCCCCCCTTACTCTCCCCCTTCTTCCCTGGTGTGCAGCAGCCCTCTTGAGGACCAGGGGTAACAGAACAAGGACGAGGTCCTGCACTGTGGAGGGAGGAGGATGGGAGCTCCATCTCTGATGGCATTCTGGAGCTATTATCCCACCCCGGGCTGCCTATCTGGGGACTTCTTTTGTGAAAAATATAATCAAACTCCTATGTGGTTAAATCACTGAAAGTTAAATTTTGTTTATGTATCACCAAATGCATTTCTAACTTATTTGGATCAAATTTAAGGGAGACAGGAAAGGAGAATCAAAGATCATTTTAAGTTTTTAGTTTCCACACATTACTATTTAAGTGGAAAACTGGATGAAGAACAAAACTTAAATGGGGGTCGTGTGTATCAGCATGTATATGTGTGCACATGTGTGTGTGTGTGTGTGTGTGTGTGTTAGAGAGACAGACAGAGACAGAGGCAGAGAGATGGGAGAGAGATGGAATCCAAGACTTTAGTTTTAGGTATGTTAAGCTAGAGATATTTGTAAGACATCTATGTCATGATATTAACCAAATACTCGATTATGTTACCCAAAGAAGAGACTGGAATAGAAATAGAAATTTGGCAGTTATCGGCATCATGATAGTACGTAAAGTCATGTAAATGGCTGAGATTTCCCCTAGCAGGAAAGTATGGAGATGGAAAACAACAAGGCCCCTTTCTAAATCCAGTGCATGTCTACATAGAGGCATGGAGGGGAAGAACTGCTATAGAGACTTAGGAGGAATAGCCATTGCGAAAAACAGGAGGGCAACATGATATGTAAATAGTGGGCTCCCTGGGTCCTTCTCACTTTTCCAAGCACATGGTGTGTGTGCCGCCCATGTGATGCTTTATATATCCTTCACTGGGAGGTTCTTTCTTTTTCTGTGTAGCTGCCTTCCCTGCAGTGAGACCGTGGGTCTCCAGGAGCTAGGATCATGAGCGTCCTCTGGAATTCCCCATACCAGGCAAGGCTCCTGACTTTGAGGTGAGGCCCCTTTGATTGGCAATGATGATCTGTGCCTACTGGGGTCAGGGAGAGAGAGAGGGTGTTCAGAAAAGGGAAGCAGGTTTGGAAAGATGAAAACCTGGAAAGAGTGCTCAGTCCCAGGTTGAAAGACTCATTGAGCAGCAAAACAAGATAAGTTATCTGATCAGAGGGGAGCCTTTTTAAGAATAATTTAGAAACACAAGTTGGTTGTATCTCATAGGGCCTAGTAAAAACCAGACAGATTAAAGATAAAATGGTGCAGAATCCAAGTATTCCACTGAGTGAGGGTTTAGGTGGTGAGCATAGCTCTGACCGGAAACACCAAGGGCTTCTATCAGCAGCTGAGCAGGAAAGGACAGAGTGTGCCAGAGCTGGGATGAGCTCATGGTGGCTGCTGGGGTGAAATAAAGAGGAAGGAACTATGAAACTCTGGCTACATGCTGACCCACAACATGGCATTGGTTGATTCTCAAGACTTCCTCTGGGGGTCTTTGGCATGAAATACTGATATCCTGCTATAGAGGCTTAAGGTATTGGAGAGATGTGGAGCCCTGAGATAGAAGGCCAAATTGATCATTCATTCATTCATGCATTCATTCATTTTTGATATGCAATTATTATATACCAAGTCCTGGGGATACAGTGGTGCAAAAGACAAAAATCTATTCCTAATTTCCTTAAACTCATGTTCTATGAGCGAGGGTGGTTTGTGAGTATATGAATACAATAATTAGAAAGCATTAATGAACAAGTTAATTTTATTTGGTGATAAGAGCTGTGAAGAAAATGATGATATGCTAGGGCTAGAGCCGTCCAAAGCATGGTCCCTGGATCAGCAGAATCATGTCACCAAGTAGAAATGCAGACTCTCAGGAGACACTCCCGAGCTACTGAATCAGAACCTGCCTTTTAATAAGATCCCCTGAAGGCCCCATGATTCTTATGCCTGTTAGTGTTTGAGATGCGCTGCCCTAGTGAGTGTTTGCAGAAGAGGTTTCCTTTGGGTTGGATAGTCATGGAAGGTTTCTCTGTGGCAATGGCATCTAGCTGAGATCTTAGTGAAGAGAAACCATCTGTGTGAAGGCTGGGGAGCAGAGCACTCTAGACAGAGGGAATGGGAAGTTCAAGGGGCAGGGGAGTAATAAGCTTGGTGTGTCCCAAAACCAAAAGGACCTATTTCCTCCTCATGGACCCTTTTCTTCTTCCCTCCACACCTGGCTACTCAGACCTCAGTCTCAACCTCACTTCCTCTTGGAGGCTTCCCTGACCCCAAACACCCTTCCTGTATAATCCCACCCCCACTCTGTTCTAGTCCTGTGAGAGAGGTCCAGCTGTTTATCTCTCCAACGTGTCTGTGATCTTGGTACTGACCAGGTGCTCTGTAATTTTGTTTAATGACTATTTCAATGAATGTGGAAACTCAGAAAGATGGAAGGGTCAGGCCATAAAAGCAGTCATACTGTAGCTCTGTTGAGGGTCAGGGTCAGTAAACTCCTGAAAGCTTCTGGCTTTAGCTTGGGCAGATGCACCCCACTCTGCTCTCAGTACCATTAGTCTTCATACATTTCCTTCCTCATGACCCTCATTGCTCTGTGATCTGTGGCCAGTCTCTTTTTAAATATTTCCTTTCAGTCAGAAATTCAGAGCCCAGCAGAATATATGAGGTATTAGAAAGGATAGACAGTTAAATAAAATAAAATGCAAATTCTAGATGTGGTTACATAGTTGAGAGCAAGTGACAGTTGGAACTCAGAGAGGGACTTGTCACCAAATTCTGGAGGCATTCAGGAAGTTCATTCGAGTTGGCTTTTAAGAGAGGAAGGAGAATTTTTTTCAAGTTTAAAGGGGTAGTGGTGAGGTGGTGGAGGGGCAGTGATGGTGGCAATGTTGGTTTTGAATGGAAGTGGTGGTGGTGGTGGTGAAAATCAGTGTCCAGTAGTGGTGAGGTGGCTGTGGTGATGGTAGCGGTCGTGGTAATCACAGCAATGGTGAAGTATATTCCAGACAGGGCCATAGCATGCCCATGAGCACGAAGCTGTGAAAGCCCCCAAGTTAGGAGAAGTTCCCTTGCTAGGGAGGCTGCAGACAAGATGGAGAGGTAAGGTGGAGCCAGATACCAGGGCTTCATGGGCTACCACGGACCCCATTTCATTAAAGGTTCAAGCAGGTGGTGGGTTTGGTTAGCTTTGGTTTGTAGGAAGAGAACTGGCAGCACTGTGTTGGTGGGTGGGGTGATATCCCCTGTCATAATCATCTCTCTGGAAAATTTTATAATTGTCCAGTGAGACCCCAAATGGGAAGCGTCAAAAGCATGTGTGAAATATGCACAAACCCACTTCTCCTTAAACTCAGCATCCTAAAAAAGGAAAGAATTTCTCCTTTCAGGCAGGATAATATTGAAATCACTCAAGATTATACTTACAGAGCTTCCTTAACTTATGATGGGGTTACATCCTGATAAATCCGTCATAACTTGAAAATATTTTAGGTCAAAAATTCATTTAATACACCTAACCTACAGAACACCACTGCTGAGCCTAGCCTGCCTTAAACATGCTCAAAACACTTACATTGGCCTGCAATTGGGCAAAACCACCCAAACAGGACCTGTTTTATAATAAAGTGTCAGATATATCATGTAATTTATTGAAGACTCTACTGAAAGTGAAAACACAATAGTTGTATGGGTGCAGAATGGTTGTGTAAGTGCATCAGCTGTTTAGCCTCCTGATCACGTAGCTGACTGGGAGCTGAAGCTTGAGGCATGGCATCGTGTCACACCATGTATCACTAAACTGGGCAAAGGTCAAAATTCAGAATTCAAAGTTCTGATTCAACTGAATGTGTATTGCTTTCACACCATCATAAAGTTGAACCATTGTAAGTCAAGCCATTTTAAGTCAGGGACCGTCTGTAGTTATCTCATTCATGGAATTGCTTTCATCTGTCTACTCAGTCATCCATTAATTCCTTTACTCATCCAGGTATTTTTACTGAATGCTTGCAAAGTTCGGTGCCTAGGTAGGATGGTCAAAAAGGAGCTGACAATCTAACAGATACAGAAAAGTCAGGACTGTGGGAAGCATGCAGAACCCAGAGCCAGGACTCCTGTGTGCTAACCCTGATTTTGCAGACGAAGACAACTCTTTAACTTGTCCATTCAAGACTTTTTTCCTGAGTCCTCAATGTGCTCATGGTACTATGTAGGAGGCTGCAAGGATAAATAAAATAGTTCTTGTCCTGGACCAATTTAGTTTACAATCTAAGGAGGAAACTTCTCCAGACCCCTATACTCTTCATCTATATTATTTATGCATCTGTGCATAAGAGGGCATGGAGGGGTTGACGAGATAATTTTTAAGACCCTTCACAAATTTAATATTTTATGAAGAAAAGATCCAAGATTATTACAGAGAGTGCTTGGGTTATAAATAAACCCAAAATTTATGCTAACTTTGCTATATGCACTAAAAATTAATTATGGAAAGTCTTTCCTTCCCCCCTCACAAACACAGCGTACGGTATTTAGGATCCTTGCAAAAGGCATGTGGTGGATTTGTGAAGGATTGTCAGCCAGTTTTCAAACCTGAGTGTAAAGCGTGGGACCATGCAAGGGAATTTCAAGACCCTGAAGGGTGTGGTGGGGGACATAGTCATGTAATGAAAGACCCAGTTGTTCTCTGTTCAGGCTGGAGAATGTGGTTTGAGGGGCTGTGGGAACTTAAACTTTCTGACTTGCCATGTAACCAAAATCTCAACCCCCAAGTGTGTCGAAGTGGCTGCTGGGACACAGCACATGTAACTTGGCTTCCTCCTGATGTCTGTTTTTCTTGCTCTCAGAAGAAGAAATGGCCTAAACAATCCTCATGGGCCAGCAGTTGAAAAAATATTTGTTTTGGTTTTGTTGAGTGCATTCCCTTTTAAAATGTGAACATTTTGAGGGGTAGGGAGATCCCCATTGTGTATGTTTGATTCATTTCTGCTTAACAGGTCAATTGTGTTAAGGAGAGATTTTATACAAGAAGGCTATAGAAAGCTTTACTGCCCCTTTCCTTTCAAACAGGAAGTTGCATTTTGCCAAAAGTAAACACATGTGAACTTGGGAAGGTTTGTTTAGTTTCTAACGCTGACTTCAGGACCTGAGAATGGAGTCTGTGCTTGGCAAAAATGCCTTCTCTGGGATCTATCTGGGCCAAAGTGTTCTCTGCTCAGGACCTGGCCTTTGCGCTCTGGTAAACATCCTCCTCTCACCAGCCCCCAGAAATTCACTGCCAAAGTCCCTCAGCAGTTTTGCTTACTTATCAGGAACATTCTAAAGCTGATGGCAACTTGGAAATGTATTTTCAGTGGGACAAGCTTTCTGAAGAGTGGCCACTGTATGGAAATGGACTGAGGTTTGGAAATCTCAGGGGATGTGAATCCACTTGAATATTCCAGGTGCTCAGACATGGGCTAGCCCCTCTGGGTGGAGAAGCGTCTAAGAGAGTGACTGTTACTATTCAGCTAACACAGCAGTGCTAAACACTTTATGGGACTGATCTTATATAATGGTCACCCAAGCCCTAAGAGGAAGGTACTATTATTATCTTCAGCTTACAGATGAGGGAATTAAAGCTTAGAAAGAGTAAGAAACAGCTCAAATTCACACAACTAGTCAAATGGAGCCCTGTGGTCTCTCTGTCTTCTGGTTTGGAGATTTTAACTAGTCCAAGACCAATATCTGATCTCAGGGAAGTTATAAAATGTTTAGGAGAGACCAGCATGAGTCAGGTAAGGAGCAATGTAAGATAATTTACTATTACAGGTCAAAGAATTGAGCAAATAGCATTTAGAGCTTTTAATGAATATGCTTAATAATGAACCTGTCTTGTTAGGAAGGATTTAAGGCAGCAGATAAAAGTGGGAACATGTCTGAATCGGTAAAGATGGTGGGAGGTCTAAAGAAATCTGTGATGATTCTCAGAGAAGGAACTCTGGTTTACCCTGGAAGAAGGGGCAGGAATTGGGTAAGTGAGGAACATTTAAGATTTGGGGAATCAGAATCAACTCTTTCTTTAGGTGGCTACTTCATGAAACATTCCCAGTACACTTGGTGACCTTCCTTGGGCCTTGGTATTGCATGCTGTGAACTCTTATATGATTGAGAGATATTTTATCCCCCTGCCCTGCCTCCCCAAACACCCCCACCAAAACATACAAAGAAACATTTGGCCTGTGAACTAATCTATCATTGAGAGGCAATGGCAAGGGTCATTCATAGGGGACCAGAAATTCACCCTCCCCCACCTCTCCATTCCATCATGAGACAATTCTCCCACATCCTAATAGCTCTAGTCTTGTTCTGGCTCTCAGAATGTGTTATTACTTAAGTGCATTTCTCTACTATAGTTTACAGGCATTAGCACTAATCCTCATGACTACTCTCATATGGTAAGATTAGGCCCATTTCATAGCTGAGAAAATGGAGACTGAGAGATTAAGAACTTTGGCCAAGGCCATACAACTTCTTGATGGTGTAACCAAACTAACTGATAGAAGAACAAAGGCTGCTTGCTGCCAGGGCCCATGTTCTTTGCATATACTACTGCAGTGTCCTTAGAATAGAATGAAGACTCCCCAGACAGTTTTCAACTAGTATTCTGGATTTGCTTCGAGTCCTTCTGAGATGTTAACAGCTTTAAGTCCCATGGTGGTGTGGGAGACCTGACTACTTTGGTGCATTTTTTTTTTTAATTTGATCTAACGGGGACACTGATCTCTCTGGCTTCCCTCGTAGAAACCCCGTTTTGAAGTGTCTCTGTTTTCCTCATTCAGAAGAACAGATCAGCATCTCTCATGCAAGGCCTGGCTCCATGCCCATCTCACTTTTGCAATGAGTTTAGCAACATCTGCTTTGCCCATTAAAGTGATTTTTCTCTTCCTGGCCCTGAGCCTGTGTGCTTGCTGCAATTGATTACCAGCAATTTCCTTCCCAAACCAGAGGGTTCAGTGAACTCTTAATTGAATTGTTGCTCACTGGTCAATGCATACAGCTTACGTGCAAAATGGTCAAGCCACTTAGTTCCCGAATCTATAGGCTGATGATTCTGGTTAAATACAGGGGAGGACCTGCTGAGTGACATTTCCCATTTTTACACACAGAGGCCTAGGACTGTGGTTATCTCTGCGTTTCTCAATTTCAAACCTAGGTGGGGGAAGGGGGTGAAGTCACCTTGTTAGGGCGAGGCTGTGTGCACACTCCTGTCTTCCAGTCGCCTCAGACCTAGCTGCTTGGAAGGTTTGCTTAAGAGACGTCTGAGAAAAAATTAGCTCTAGCTCTGGAAGTAGTGTATAAAGATCTTAGGATGAGATGTATCCTCCTGTCTTTTTGAAAGCAACTGGATCCCCCAAATAGTTCAGGCAGTTTTTCTCAATAAAGCAAAACCCCAGATGAAACAGAGTTTGTGTATCTGATTGGTAGATTCCTAGTCATCCTTCAAGATACAATCTGAACATTACCTTCCAGGAAGCAGGCCCTCATGCCCCCAGTCCCACCACTGCTCATGAGCTCTGGTTACCACACGTATCCTATTTTATTGCATTTGTCTGCTTACAAAGAGGCCTATTAAATAGGTCTTCCACCAGCCTGTGAGCTTGTCAGGCCAAGGCCCAACCTCATTCACTCCCATATCCCCAACACCCAGCACAGGGCATCATGCTAAGGCCCTCAGCAAAAGGGCGAGTGAGGGATGCCACTTGCCTTGTGAGATTTTGAATTGGTATTTTGCCCTGAGCTGTTCCTGAAATGTTTCTCCTCTCCCACAGCTGTGGCAGCTTTATAGGACAGTGAAGAATAGATGGTTACTTAGAGGAGTGGAACTCAGGAGTCTTCTCTACCCCATAGACCTAAAGAAAAATAAAATCAAAGGAACCCATTACCCATTACTAACCAAATTGCTGTTGTTTATTAGAGTGGTTAATTTAAAGGTAGGTGTTGAAAATAAGAAAAAGGCAACATAAATGACTGAATCTAGTAATTGTGACAATTACTTGAAATCATCTGAGTCATTGCGTTTTCTGTTTCTTTGAGAAGACATTCCCATTTTCACTGCAACTGCTGACAGAAAGCCCACCTCTATCAGTACGTACTTCTGAAATGATTATTGCAAATAAGGCTGCAAAAATCCCATTCTTGGGGACCTCTTTCACAAAAATCTTTGGCATGAAACTCGAGGCTCTTTGTTTTTGTTTCTGGAAGGAATCTCACTTACGTTATTAACATAGAAATATTAGAGCACAGTCTTCTGTAAAGTATGGCTTGGCTTAAAGCAAGGAAACCCATTCCTCATAACCAAGTAAATTCTGAGATGAACTTCCAAAGCTCCGAGGGAATCTTAGGGTTTTTTAGCTCCTAGCAAGGCAAGGCCTTCAGTTTATATTTAACTCCTGCACATTGGCAGGTGGCCTTGTAGACCTACTGAGGAAATGGGCTAGTGAAGTTCAAGGGAAACAGCTGGGCCTTCTCTGAAGCTATGAGTTAGGGAAAGGACATTTAGCAACTTTTTTTTCAGTTTGGAGAGCCTAACAGAGGAAAGGCTGGAAAAATGTCCTGCTGCCTGCCCTTGCTCTGATAAATCCATCTATCAGGTGCAGTTAAACCTGGTGCCCTTTCCCTCTATGGTCCCTGGCAGCAGAGAGGGAGGGACCTCAGCCCCTGTAATGACACAATGGGCTGCGCTTACTTATGCTGTTTCAGTTCTGCTGCCAGGCACCCTGCTAGCTGGGATGGAGAACTCATTCTTCCCCTTTGCAGAGTTTCTGGCTCCAGTTGAACAGGACTTTTCTAAGAGAAGTGGATTACTCTGAGATCCCAGTCCATGTGTGGTCCAGGATGGATCGAATCATCAGGGATAGGGATGCGCTCTAATTTATCCAGAGCTAACTAATCTCTACCATCAAATCACCATTAGCGTCACTGAAATGACTGTTCATTTCAATGAATGCTTATCATGTACCAGGTAATGCCTAAGTACTTAACACACTCTATTCCATGTTATCCCCATACAGCCTCATGAGGTGGGTTTTCCCACCCCATTCAACGAATGAGGAAACAGGCTCTGAGAGTTTAATTTTTTTAGTCAACTAGTATTTGTTGAGAGTATAGGGCACCATGCTAAGCGCTGGGAATATAGTGGTAAATGAAAGAAGTGGTCTTTCCTTTAGGAAGTTTACATCGATCTAATAGGTGTGGCATAGCCAAGACTAGAGCCTTTGTTGGCCTGATTCTAAAGCTTGCCTTAAACCCTGTATAGAATTCCCATAGTCTAAGACTCCTCTTCAGGACACTCTTGGAAACAGCTTATTCAGCATGGCTCCTGGTAGGTAGAACCTGACTGAGTTTATTTTTCAACACTATGGTGTTAGCTCACTTGGGCAAGGACCCTCACTGTCTTTTTCTGCGGGGCACACGGTTGTCCCCAAGTTAAATCTGTGTTAGATGAATGAGTGCCGGTACTTGCATTCTGCGTTTGGGACGTCTGCCTGAGAGTGGTCCCCCCCAGGCTCACAGTGAAAGCTCAGTAAAACCCATGTGCTGTGATAGGCTACGGAAGAAGTCTTTGAGCCCTTCACGTGTAGTGGGTTTAATGCTTCTTTTCTCTCAATTTTCACACGCCCCCACACTTCCTGCCCTTTCCTAGGCCTGGAAGCAGAAGTACTGAAATACTGAGACAAACTGTTCTTATGGTTTTTAGAGGCTGGTCGAAACCAGGGAGGACAGGAAATCAGAAGGCCAGCTTTCTCTGGGTTCTGTCTTTCTAAGAGAAGAGCTGGGCATTGGGACCCTTGACCATGTTTCTTCTCCTCCTTTGACTGGTTGGCTCAGCAAGATTAGTCAAGGATTTGATCATAGGTGCAGCTCCAGTGTTCAATGACAGGCCTATTACCATTCTTTTGACTTCATTTTCCATCTGTAATGGAAAGGATATAGAGGGACACAATGCTGATATTTACTTCCTTATTATAGATTTGTGTGCACACTGATTTAGTCATCCAACAAATATTCATCAAGTATCCATTATGCACCCTCCATGAAGATTCCTCATAGAACTTACATTCCAATGGAGGAAACAAAGTAAACAAAATAAGTGAAATATGAAATATGTATTAGATTAGAAGGTAAAACTGATGGAGGAAACTAAAACAGAGGAGGGGAATGAGGAGTGTTTGGTTGGGGTACTGCCATTTGAAGTTGGGGTACTGGGGAAGGCCTCAGAAGGGAGGGAACATTGGAATGAAGATCTGAAGGAGTTGAGGTAGAATGCCATGTGGGTAGGTGGGAAGATGATTCTAGACAGAGAAAACAGCAAGTGCAAATGTCCTGAGGCTGGAGCAAAGTCAGCAAGGGGAAGAGTAGAAAGCAAAGCAGTCTGAGAGGAAATGGAGTCATATTGTGTCATGAGGGCCCTGAGAACAGGGGAAGTCTTTAGGTTCTGTGAATAAGAAGGGGAGCCTTTAGAAGGTTTGAGCAGAGGAGGGTCATGGGTTCATAAAGCAATGTTGAATCTGCTCTTTCTGCAGAAGCCCTGATGCATCCCACTGACTGGCCTGTGCAAGAGAAGCAAGGGATAATGGGTTTGAAATGGGATTGAGCCTTTTGACCCTCCCTGATAAGGCATCATCCCATTTCGGTTGAGACCAAGGAGACTCAGAGAGTTTGAGTGACTCTCTCAGGTCAGTAGCCATTCAGCTAGGAGATGGAGGAGGTAGGCAAGGCAAGCAGCATAGGTTTTGAGTGCCCTCTGCCTGCATTCCTTCTGGAGGCTCTGGGGGAGAATTTTTTTCCTTGCCATTTCTAGCATGTAGAAGCTTCCTGCATCCCTTGGCTTGTGGTCCCCTTCCTCCATCTCCAGAGCCAGCAGAATCACATCTCTATGAGAGTTCCTCTGTGTCAGTGCGTCTCTCTGACCCCAGCTGAAAAAGAAAGGTGGTTCTCCACTTTTAAGGATTCATGTGATTAGGATGGGCCCATTTGAATGATTCAGGATAACCTTCCCTTCTTAAGCTCTGTAACTTCAATCACATCTGTGAAGTTAAAGAAAAAATTAAAAAATAGAATATATAATAGATTTACATAAATTATTCAAAACAAATTAATTACTTAATTAAATAAATCATATATGTTTAAAACTGAAATTGTAGGCCATACCACTTATCAGTGGTATAATATAAATATAAATGCCTTAGAGGCCCATATCATCCTTAAGAAAGGCGGATAGTCAGGAGAAAAGACCAAGTAAGTAAAAAGAATAGGAGACCAAGAGGATGATCCTTATTCTGAAAGAGAAAATGGGTGGCTTGCTATCTGTATTTCCACACGTGCAAATCCAAACACAGCAAAATATCAACATGTAATACACCAAAGGGCAATGGTTCATTATATGTAGTATATATGTATTATAGACATGTTTTACACATTATATATACGCATATATGCACATATGATATGCAATACAGTTATATCATATATTAATATATTTGGCATAACATATTAATTATAGAGTAATTAAGCCTTTATTAGTCTATATCAGAAGAACAGGAAGGGTCTAGGTACCTAGTTATCCTTGGATGTCTCTTATCTATGTCTTCCACCTTTAATCAATTCCCAGATCCTAAAGATTCTACTGTAAAGTTGTCATTTTGAGCCCCCAAATTCACACCTTTGTTGCACTTCTGGCATTCACAATAACCAGGGCTGGGGCGACAAATAGCCTTTACTTCCAGCCCATTTCCAAGCTTAGTTTCCTCCAGTCATGCAAATTCAATCAGTCCTATCTTATCATGCCTGATTTGCATCCTACATCTCAGCTAAGTAGAAGGAACTTTCTACCCTCATACTGCTTCTTTGCCTCTGTATCATTGCTCAAGTGTTTCTCTTTCTCTGGAATGTCTCCCAACCTGCCCCCTCCCCACCCTCACCATTTTGGGTCCTTGAAATTCTACCCATCTTTTCCTAGTCTTATCTCAAATGCCATCTCAAATCTCCATGAAGTCCTTCTTGTCTTCGCTGAGCAGGAGTGACTTATCCCTCCTTCGAGCACCTTCTACGGGGACTGTGTACCTTCTTTTGGGGGCTTATCCCATTTTACAGTTATTTGCCTGCTTGTCTTTTCTTTCCTACTAAATTCTACTCTCTTTAGACCAGGGACTAGGGCTGCCTCTTAGTTAGGTTCCCCACAGCAGCAACAGGTACTTAGTGCCTTCTGAATGATGGCGAGCTGTCTGCAAGGGCACGTGCAGTCAGAGCAATGCTGTGTATAATAAGACAGTGGCTTAGTTCATCATCGGTTGGGTGGATAAGGGAGCAAATGCCCATGGAGGGGTAATCAGAGCCTCTTCCTGTTCTATGGACCATAGGCATTTTTATTTTCATGTGCTGTATCTCAGTGAGTCAAAAATGTCAGTTCTTTGAGTTTTTTACAGCCTTTGTTGCTTCTTTGTACCACCCTCATAATTTGCCTAACTAAAAAAAAAATTTGACTTGTTATTTTTACCTAGCCTTGTCTCAAGCCGTAAAATCCATGAAAATACTGGGTCTAATGATACTCACACCAAATAATGACAAAACAAGTAGAGTAAAACATTTTCACTACATAATATTACAAGGAGTGCACTTTGGAAAATCCTCCCTGAGACCCTGACCTTGATGGGGTGAAGGGACTTGACCAAGATCACTGAGCTGTTCTGTCTCTTTTCACTAGGCCATCTTGCCTCAATACATGGGGCCTAGAAATAGGGTGTACAGAGCCCAGAATATAATAGTTCTGCCAAGGACAGAAACCAAGCCTGTCTTGTGCACCACTGTGTGGTAGGCGCTCTATGGTTACTTGGAGAATCAGTGTGGAGCACCAGCCTGAAAACACAAACATGCGTCCACGAGCCTGCAGGGGTACCTTTGGGAAGTTGGTGTTTGGGGTCACTCTTGACTTTCCTCCTCATGTTTTCCACCATCCCGAACCTCTGGCTTTGGTGAGACTTTGCAAGCTGCCAGTGCAGCTGCTCTGCTGAGGCCAGCTGATCCCTGGCTTATTGGTTGCTCTGCCACCTCCTAGGGGGCTGGCCACTCATACCCGCCATATGGCTGGGAAGCGCTTCCCGACACCTGGGCATGAGAAAGGCTTCATAATCCAGGCCTTTTGGTCCTTGCTCTGGACAGTCACAAGAGCATCTGTCTCTGTGCATCTCTGAAGTATCTTCACAGAAGAAAATTGCTCTGAAGTAAAATCACAGGAAGAAAACGAGGCCGTGGCTGTGTCACTCCAGAGCCACAGAACAGCTCCAAATTCCTTTCTCCTCCTTTCTCTCAGTCCCTGACTTTCCCTCAGAAGGAAAGAGAACACTAAAAGTACTCAATGATTTTGTTCACCATTCAGTGTCATTTCACATTAGCTCTGGACTGGGACAAAAGCAGATGCTTGTAAATCGGAGATAGATTGCAACAGAATTTCTACAATGGCACACTGTGCTTTGCCCTTCATCAAAAAAGTGTGTTCTTCAGGAGTTGACAGTTTCTGGGAGATGTTGCCTGGCATAAGAGGTGATAGTTATCTATGCTGCATTTTGCTTTCTCACCTCAAACACCAGTGGAGAAAGGAAATGAGGAAGGGGAGGCCACAGGCTCTCAAAGGAGTCACATTCATAGGCTCTGAAGTCAGAAGGAGAGAAGTTCAAATCCTGGACCTGCCTATGGTAGCTCGTATAATCTTGAGCAATTAATTCACCTTTTTATGTTTCAGTTATCTCACTTACAAGATAGGAAGTAATCCCTGTTTCTCAACATGGCTCCCAACATGGAAGTGAGGAGGGAAAACATCTTATCACAGTGTCTGGCATGTAGTGGGCTCTCAGAACGTTCCGTTCCCTCCTGCTTTCTGGTAGATGTCTCTGCATCACCTGTGACAGAGTCACACTGGCATTGTTCTCTCCTTCATTAACGTTTACCATGTCTTCCACACAGTGAGCTACTGAGACAAAACAGACACATATACAGTGACTTAAAAATCTTTATGAAGCTGTGGGCCTAAATGTGCAGCTTAATAGAGTTTACATTCCATGGTGATGTTTATAAGGGGATTCTAAGCCCTGGATGGGATGCTGATTTTGAAGGTGTTCAGCTTGCCTTTCAGCTTAGCAATGCTGTAATTTGGTAGTTTTTGATTTCACATCATAGAAAAGGTATCATATAACTTACTGTCCTAGGGAACTTTTGAGAGTTTAAGAGGACGCTATTAAAAGTAAAACTGGTGTAAATTAGGACTGCTTCAGGCAAGTGGGGTATATTTTTACCCGAATTGGGGATACACTTTTGGCTCTAAACTCTGTGTGAGTTATAAGCCTTCACACATACCTGGTTTCCATACATTTGAATCATGTCAGTTCTTTCCCTCTTTAGTCAATGACTCTCATCACATAGACAAGGCCCTTCTGCAAGGAAGGTAAATATCCATGGCACAGTGCATAGGTAAGTGCATGCAAATAGCATGTCGTTACACATGAAGGGACAAATGAAAGCTGCAGGGTGAGCCAATCTGGGATCCAGAGACTCTTTCAGCTCTGCCTCCACCCTCCCAAGACACTCACCCCAGTGGGCAGGCCTGCAGCCTCCACAACGACCAGCTGCAGAGGGAGAGCAGGCTAGGGGAAGGCCAGCCCCGTGTGACTCCCAGGAAACCCAGGCCAAATTTACTGTTTGTGGGCTCAGCGGCTGGCTCTGATGTCTCAGACTCCTGAGGATGAAAGTGGAAGGCAGAACTTTCATCACTGTGATCCTCAGTACCAAGTGAGCCTCTCAGAGGTCTCTGGGAGCCAGGATGCCATAGCTCCTAGCTTCAGCTCACAACGGGCACTGCCCTAGTGCAGGCCTGGGGCCTGGGAGGCCAGTACGGAAGCACAGACTGCGAGCCTTAGGGGTCTTTACTGGTTGCTGGGGGGTGAAGAGGAAGGCGCTCTGGGCTTCCAATCAGTAGAGCTGGGTATTTTTTTCTCTGCTACAGAGGAACCTCAGTGCCCTCACCTGGAAATTGAGGCTGACCTACCTATTGTGTCCACTGTCCAGGGTTACTGGGAGGATAAAATGAGGTAATGGGCATGGATGTAGCTTACACACCGCAAGTCCCTATACAAATGCCAGGCAGCGTCCTGATGGAAGATCCTCAATTCAAACCTCTGAATGTGCAAATGAAAATCTGGGGTCCAAGGAGATAGACAGTCTGGCTCAGTGTGGATGAATCCCTTTATAGAGAGGAATGTCGATGGCATGAATGGGATTGGGGCAGGGGCTGGTTGAGAAGGTAAAATTTAAGAAAAATAGAAAACTAGGGACAAATCAAGGTGGCAAAAACATTTGCAAGGATCTTAATTTAAGTCTGCGCTAGAAGAGATGAGAAAAATGATTTCGTGATTATTTTTTAAGGCAGCAGCATTCTTCACATCTTTTATTCCTCACTTGTCATGGACACTAGAGTTGATTTCATGTGAACATTTTCATCTTGAGGCTTTGAGGCTGAAGCTGATAATGCTGGTAATCCAGCAATGTTATTCTCTTACTAAAAAGGCTCCTTTGGCCTGGCTGCTCTGCTGATGTTCACGTAAATGAGGCAGGCCTGGCCAGGTTAGAAAAAGAGATGATGGCCAGAGAGCATATTTCTTAAGTAGAAGGTTGGGGCGTTTTTTAGCAGAGCAATTAAGAGCAGGCTGCCCAGGAAAAATCCCAGTTTTGCTGCTCACCAGCTCTGCTGCCTTCGGCAAATTACCTAAGCTCTCTGTGCCTCAGTTTTGGTATCTGTAGAATGAGAACATGAAAGTACCCACAGGGACGATTCAAGGCTTAAACAAGCTAATATATTTAAAGCACTGATAAAAGCACCTGGCACACATTAAATTCTGTTTACTTGTTTATTAAATAAAAATAAAGTAAATGAGGGTGTAAAAGATGGGCATGTGTGAGAGGCAGTGAGGAGTAGCAGAAAGGATACAGCCTTTGTCATCAGACAGAGTTGCATTAGAATCCTAATTCCACAACGTTTTTCTATCAACATTTATATTTTTCTAATTATAAAAGGCATAGTCGTTTGTAGTAGAAAATTCAGAAAATTCAGAAGGCTAGCAGGAAGTAAATAAATACCAACCACACGGAGAGAGTCACCAAGTAAGCATTGTTGGCAATGGTATTTGCACTGAAGTTTGCTTCTGAGCTTGTTGGTTTTTATTCTTCCTGCTCTTTTTGTATATTTCTCAGAGAGAGATCCAGGAACCACTTAAGGGCAGGAAATGTAAATGCCTAGCAAATAAAAGACCTTTGACAATGATGAGCCCCTTGCTGTGTACCTCAGAGCCCTTAATCTACACACATTTTACAATTCTCTGTTCCCGACTTTTAGGAGCTCACTTTTCCAGGGATACAGCATGCCAAGCCTTTAGATTGAAACTCATAAATTTCTTCTTCCAACTTGCCTGTTGTAATTACTTGGCCGCCCACATTATTGTTGCCAATTGCCAAGTGTGGCCGGTGAGTGACAGGTGGATTATTTGTGCCTGATGTGGGTCACACTTTTGCTTGGGCTGAGCGTTTTTGTTTAATGCTCCATGAGAAGGCCATAGATGGGTAGCAGAGGAGGAGTAACAGGAGAAGTCTACAGGGTGATGATTTGGCAGCTCAAGGGAAGTTGTAAATTAGGCTGTCAGGAGGGAACTTTCTGGCAAACTCAGTGAACAAGCACAAGGTGTGAGGTGGCCAGAACCTGTAATAAGCTGACTTTCTCTCTCACTGGTGGTTTCCTCTTGTTGGTCTTTCGGTGAAGTGGTTAGATGTGTTAACTATCGCCCAAACAGGACCGGGTCAGCTTTGGGCTTGGGGATACGGGGGCAGCCAACAGTGGTAAGAATGGGGGTACAAACGTGCAGGGCCATGGTCAGAGCAGCATTCCGTGGGTGGCTGATGGCATAACCGGATCTGTTCTTGGGCCTGGTCCACAATGTCACACCAATTAAGTTTCCTGGTCATTTTATTTAATGACATCAGTTGGACAGTCCCCAATAATGTACTCTCTGCTTTCGAAGTCAGGGAGGAGAGTGTCTATAATATGAAATTATGACATTAATATTACAGGAACTTTCAGAAGGCTCTTTCTCTCCTCTCCTATTTAGTGGATCAAAAAAACCTTCGTCTATTCCGCCAGTCCAATTGTATCAATGAACTTCCCTATTGGAACTCTCTTCTTTAGTCAGCATGAGAGCAATTCACACTGATGACACACATAGAAACAGGTTTTTTTTTTCCCACTGAGGTCTGTATCTACTTTAATTAGGGTCACCAAACATTCTGGTCTACCCAGGACAGTCAGAGTTTATTCCACCTCTTGTCTCAACCAACACATTTTCATAGAACCCCCATCTCATTCTTAAAAGTGTGCCTGTTTTCTGGGCCCCCCAGCAGGAATGAAATCTAGGAGCAGCCTTCTGACAGACAGGTCTGCATCCCTTTTCATACTGTTGTGATGCTCAGAAAAATTTCCAATGTTTCTGTCTAAAAGACTCTTGGCCCTGGGGTCATGGTCTGACTTCTTTCATTTCTCCAGCAATATTCCTTCCCAGCCAGGGACTACTGCCTCTTAGCACATTTTCAAACTGTCTATCTTCAACAGAATGCACTTTTTCAGATGAAATGTTAGGCAGAGGCTCCAATGTTTAAAACAGATAAAATGGAGCTTTTCCTGATTGAAGTGAGGGTGGGGGCTCAGACACCCACACATTCGGCTTCCCTCTTCCCTTCTGCTGTGAGTCTACTGAGCCTCATGGCTTTATGGAGCACAGATTAAAATTCACTGCCAGAGCCTTTACTAACATCAATTTGAAGTGCTACCACTTTATAGAGTGAATGTATATATTTTGTTTATTTGTGAATATATATTTTGTTCCCTAGTAAAGTTAGGTTAGCAATACAGTATTTATTTAAGCTTGGCACAAGTTAATAATAATCAAAGTCTTAAAAGCTCTTACTACAAGGTTCAGCCTCTGAGGTAGCTTACTCTTGTGGCCTTGATTCTTCAAACCAACCAAATCTTCACTGTTAGCTTGGTTGTCCTCCCATGGAACATGGCTGGGGAATACCATACAACCACAGGTCCTCTGCACCCTGATCGTGGCGATTCCCTGATCTTACGTGTCCCCTTTTGGGTCCTTGAGCTTCATTCTGACTTTATGGTTCCTCCTCTGTAATCTTACCCTTTGCTGGTGGTTTGAAATGCTATTCCAGCAGACTTATTTCCTCTTCATCCTCTCAAATCTTGAGCAGTATATTTTGGGTCTTCTCTTTTGTTAAGTTCCCAGTCCATTTTCTTATATCTTTATAAGATATAAGAAAGTCCAAGTTCCTTATATCTTTAAAGAACGTACCATACATATCAATGCATTTAAAACTTTCACTCACTGAATCTCAAGAGTCCCTCCCAGCTTTGCTAGTTCCATTATTTTAGACATCCTAGCCAAAGAGAGCCGTTCCGCAGAAATAGCCACATCTGTGCTATTCCACACCTACATTTCAACCATAGTAGACTCATCAACCTGATTACCCCATCAATTCTTAGTGATTCTGGAGAATGGGTTATTTTTCTTGGTATAGACCCAAAATGTTGAGGCTAGAATTCAACATTAAGCTGGTCTCTCTCAGACGTCATTAAGAGTGTTTAGTTACTGAAACACTAAAGGATGTCATAATACAGCACCCAAAATGGCTTCATGCCCCAGAGCATAGTGACTGCCACATTTTTAAGCTCTGGTGCCCGTGGGGGGATGGGGGGATGGGTCCAATCAAGAATGGATGCCTTTGCTTATTTGTTTATTTGTTTATCTAAAAATATTTGAAATGAAGTAGAATTTCTTGACAGCTCAGTTGAGGTACTTGTAATTATTTCTAGATATACAGAAATACTCAAATGAAGGTTTTCTTCAGTCACTATTATTTGCTCAGGACTTATGGAAAGAGTCTTTTATCCTTTGAAGAAAGTACCCATTCACGTATATTGCACATTGTATACAGAAAGTTGTCTTGAATTTAAAAAAAGGATAATTTTTATATATTCAATAAAATTTTGCCATACAGTTCCTCAGACTCAAACTTACATGCTCTTAGAAGATGGAAGAATCAAGTAATTTAAACTTAAACCACAGAACAGAGCTTCTCAACCTCGGCACTATCGACATCTGGTTTACTGGGTACTCTCTGTGGGGGGCGCTGTCCTGTGCACTGCAGGGGTTAGCGGCTGCCCTACCTCCTGCCCACTAGATTCCAGTAACAACTTCCCTCCTGTCCAGTTGAGATAACCAGAAATGCTTTTAGATATTGTTGACTGTCCCTTGTGGAGCAAGATCACCCTTGGTTGAGAACCACTGCCATAAAAACAAGAAAAAAGATGCAAGAGGAAGAGTTGGAGGTCAAACGGTGCATGACACTACAGTGAGTTTAGCTCCTGTCCCTTACCGTCAGCAGTAGGTGGGATGACCTGTTGGCTCACGTGTTGAACGGGCAACATGGAGGTAGCAGAGATTTTTTTCCAGCTGACCCTGGGACCTCTCCTAAGTTTCTCCTTTTACCAATTAACCCTGTATGGAAAGCAGTCAGAAATTAAAAATATAAGTCGTTAGTATTATTTTACCTCAGCTAAAATGAATGATTCAGGAATGTGCTGGTATTAGTTGGCGTTTGCTGCTTAACAAACTGGTCTAGAGTTAAGTGGCTGAAAAACACATTTATTATGGCTCATGCATCATATTGGCTGAGGTTCAGGTGATCTTGGTTGGATCTGACAGGGCATATAGGTCTGTGTGTCACTTGGGGCTACAGCAGCTGGCTGAGCTCTGCTCCATGTCTCTCTTATCATCTTCCTGGGACCAGTGGGCTACTCAGGACATTTCATGGTGATGGCAGAGGTATAAGAGGATGAGCATTAACACATGAGGCCGCTGAAGGCCTAGGCTCAGAACTCCCACACCACCGCTTCTGATTCATTCTGTAGGCCAAAGCACATCATTGGCTGAACCCAAAGTCAGTGGGAGGGAAAAGATATTTTGTTCCTTTAGTGGGAAGAATGTGCCAAAAGGCATATGGATACAGAGGGGTGAAGAAATGGGGTCTATAATGCAATCTATTACAGTCCTTATTTTTAGAGTAATTGTTCCACTTTTATGTAATTTCAGAATTGTGCTTCTTAATTTTGTGGGACACCTCTGTAAAGAGAGAATAGCTTCACAGGACCCTTTCAAGAATGGAATCATCTGGTAGGGAAGAGGGAGCCAAAAAAACTATCTGAAAATTTATTTTAACTCCAGTGAACTCAATCTTGCATGAATTAAGCAGCACTATATTTCTGTGGTTTTGGAAAATGGAAAAAGCTGGCTTTGCCTGACATGGAGGCAGAGAGGTATTTTCAAAGATATTTGTGAGATTAAGATGTAAAAACTCTGATTTTTAAGGACTGGGAGATTGCTGTTGTGTTGGCCAGAGGAATGTTGAGTGAAAATATCTGAAATATTTTAGCAACCTTTTAAATTTATTGCCAGGAAATGTGTGCTGCTTACCTCCTCTGCATCTTTTCAAAAGATCTCTTGTAAATCCAGGCAAGTCGAGTTCAGGTAGGGAGGGTTGGAAGCAGTGATAAGTGAGAGGTGTTTTCTGCAGCTGTGCCTCAGCTCCAGCTTGACCCAACAGCATTAATATGTAACCCGAATTTGACCACTTCTTTTATGTTTACATTTGGTTTCAGTATTATTTTTAACTGGTGAAAGAGCAGTTGAAAGTCATCTTTTTTTCTTGGCACTTACCCATAATCTCTCAAGGCCCAGTCACAGAATGGCAGTAAGTCATGTCAGGGGCATATGAGTCTGGTGGAAATAAAAATCACTTGCCCTATTACACACGTGATTGTGCTGAGGATGGATGAGTCAGTCTGTGCCAAGATAAGACATTATATGAGAAATAATGCTCAATTGTTTCTGCTGAGACCATAGATTAAGAGGGCAACCTTCTACCTGTTTGACCTACTTGTTCAAAAATGGGTGTGTATAGTACTCTATACCTATTAGAAGGGCTAACACAAAACAAAAGAAAAGAAAACAAAATACTGACAATGACAAGTGCTGGAGAGGTTACAGAACAATGAGAACTCACATATTGTTGTTGGGAATGCCAAATGGTTCCACCACCTTGGAAAACAGTTATGCTTACCCTTGGGCCCCAGAATCCCTCTCCTACGTAGTTGCCTTAGAGATATTCACATATCTCTTATGTTTTCACACTCTGACCTCTATGTGAATGTTTACAGTGGCTTGATTCACAATCACTAAATGTCCTTCAGTTGGTGAATGGGTGAACAAATTGTTCATCCACACAATGGAGAGTTACTTGGCAATAAAACGAAATGAGCTGCTGATGTATGAAATAACATGGTTAAATCTCAAATGCATTACTTTAAGTGAAAGAAGCCAGATTCAAAAGACTATAAACCATACAATTCCATATATATGACATTCTTAAAAAAGGCACACCTATAGGGAAGAAAAACAGGTTAGTGGGTGCCAGGCAATAGGGGTAAAGGCTACCCACAAAGGGGCATGTGGGAAACTTTGGGGTTGGTGGAACTGTTCTGTATCTTGATTGTGGTACATATGTCAAATCTCATAGAACCATGCACGAAGAAGGGTGAATTTCTACCCCAATAAGCCTGACTTTTAATAAAGTGTGTGGTTTATTGACCCCCAGAGTCTCCTATTTTTATATTTGTCAATGTGACATATGTATTGGGGTGGTCACCCAACTTTATATTTGTCAATGTGACATATATATGGGGAGTTTCTTTGAAAGTGGTGCCCTACTGCTCGGTCCCTGCTGAAAGGATGGGCTTCACCTATGCCTTTTCCAGTTGTTTCCACACCCTGTCCTCACTTGATAGGACCATGGACAGACATGTGCCCCAAACTAAAACAGTAACATGCTTTCTTTTGAGACTTTGCTCTGAGAGACATGGAAACCACAGTCCAGAGGGTGTAGATTTTGGCTCGCAGATATGTTTTGTTTGGCCCGTTACAATGTTTAAAGAAATTGAATTAATAGTCAACATTAAAAAATGGGAGATTTCACATAAAAATCCAGATTTCCGGCTTCTCTTTAAGCAATGGGAGGATTTAGCAGAATGGAGCCCAATTCCCGCCTGGAGACAATGGCTGGAGCAGAGATCCCTCCTCTCCCACACTCCAGCATGCCCTCTCCGTCTGCATAGCTCCCACCACCCGCTGGTGAAACCAGGCCATGGCTGTGCTTCTGCTGTTAGTTTGCTCAGATGGGGGTGTTCAGGGAAATAGGAAATATTTCTTGTACTTTTCTTTTTCTATCAAAAATGGGAAAGCAAAAGGTAAGACTGTGTTTTATGATAAACAAGAATGAGTGTGTCACTTAGTCAAAATAGCAAATATTCTAGTAGCTTATAATAAGCAAACCAAATGTGTCTCTACTGGAAAAACACAAATTAAGAATCCCTTTGGAACCAAACATTGTTCTTTACACTCATCCATGGTACCTGCCTGGCCTCTGTAGGCATATGAATTTGTACTATTTTCCCAGTCAAATAGTTGAGTGGTAGAATGCTAAGGTGGCAGAAAGTTGAAGAAAAGTGGGCACCATGAAGCCCGCTTCCATGTGCAAACTGGCGTCACTGGGAGGAGAAAAACAGACTTGCCTTACAAATAAGCAAGTCTGTTTTGATTTTTAGATTACACATGTAAATGAATTTTATGGAATTTGTCTCTGTCTGACTTACTTCACTTAGCATCATACCCATTGGGTCCATCCACGTGGTTGCAAATGGCAAGGTTTCATCCTTTCTTATGGCTGAGTGATTCCCCATGTATACACCACATCTTCTTTATCTGTTCATCTGTGGATGGACACTTAGGTTGCTGCCGTTCCTTGGCTGATGTGATCAGTGCTGCAGCAACCGTGGGGGTGCACTTGCCTTTTTGAATTGGAAATTTTGTTTTCTTTGGGTAAATTTGTAGACGTGAAATTACTGGGTTGTATGATTTCCTATTTTCTGATTTTTGAGAAACCTCCATACCGTTTTCCATAGTGGCTGCACCAATTTACATTCATCCATGGTAAATGGATAATAAAAGGGTTCCCTTTGCTCTACATCCTTGCCAACACTTATCAAAGAAGCAGAGGGCAGATTGGTGGGCACCATGGAGAAGGTAGGGGGATGGACAAAATGGGTGAAGGGGATACAGAAGTACAGACTACCAATTATAAAATGAATTAGTCTCAGGGATGAAAAGTACAGCATAGGGAGTATAGTCAATGATGTTGTAATACCTTTGTGTGGGGATAGATGGTAACTACACTTATTGTGGTGAGCATGTAGTGATATGTATAATTGTCAAATCACTATTGTATACCTGCAAACAACATGACATTGTATAGCAACTATATTTCAATAACAACTTTTAAGTATCATAAGAAATGAAAAGAAACAAGACTGCAGAAATTAAAAAAGATTGTGTCTACAGGTGTCTTGTGAGTGTGCAAAAGAGAGAGATTGCAAAGGAGACAGATGTTCAGAGGAGAGTTCAAGTGAATTTCCTTTAATCACTCACAGTAAGAAATTGGAATTATAATCCAAATGCTCCAGTCAGTGCTTCTCAAATGTTCATGTGCACAGGAATCCTGGGGGAGCTTTGAAAATGCCCATTTTATTCAGAAGGTCTGCAGTAAGGTTTGAGATTCAGCATTTCTAACAAGATCCCAGAAGATGTCAGCACTTCTGACTAGGGGACCACATTTTGAGTAGATCATACTGTCTCCAAAGAAACAGTGAATATTTGCTAGCCTAAACTTGTTTTTTTAGGTATTTGGTCTCCATTGAAGTACTAGTGGGTAAAATCCATCACTTGCCGAGAATATCACTCCTTTTGAGTATGGGTTGATTTAAAACAGAGTGGGGACTGGCACTCTGGGAAGCAAGAATCATTTTGTGATTAACTGGCTGGCATCTTCAGAGAAGCACCCTGGGTGAGCTGCCCAGTAAGTCACTGTGCAGCCACCCTGCTTAGTCTTGGCAAATTGCTGTAGTTTCTGCTTTCTCACCAGTCAAAGGGGTGAGATTTTGACCTTGTAGGCTCTTATGAGAGATTTAATTAGCATTTGTGAAAGCTTGCAAGATCTATGGAGGAAAGGTACTTCAGAAGAACAAAATAATTTATAGTCACTATCATCATTTCATTACCGGTTCAGCTGATATGCCAGGCAGGTCAGTGTAGAGAAGCTGTCTTCACAATCTACAGCTCCCGCGTGGTTGAAAATACTGCAGCGAGAAACATTCTGGGGAGGAAGATAAATTGTGCTTCTTTTTCACAACCCTTGATATTACTTGGGCATCTACCTATTCAGGTTTTAATATGATAATTTTTTCATGTAAAGAAGGAAGATTCTCATTTCAATTGTCTCCTCTTGCCGAATATGGGCCACAGTGATGTCTGTTTAAAACTTATGGTCTCTTGTTTGAAAGGAATATGTCCTTTCATTTTTCTTCCTCTAAATCAGCAGTTTAGAGAAACTCTGTCCAAGACAAATATAATGCAGGCCACGTACACATTTAAAAAATTTGTAGAAGCCACATTGAAAAGGACAAAAAAAATCAGATAAAATTAGTTTTAATAATGCATTTTGATTTAATCTAATAGGTCTAAAATATTTTTAATATGTAATTAATATGAGGATTATTAATGAGTAATTTTGTTTTTTTTAGGTATTGTCTTTGAGATTTGGTATATTTTATACTTCAAATGGGATGCCAAATTTTCATTAAGAAATACTTTACCTGTGCTTAGACTTCCTAATATTTTCAGTTGAAATGGTAGGTTGTTCACCTATCCAACTTGTTCCAAACATACTTAACATTTTTCTAATGATTGAGTTGAGTTTTGGTTTTTAAATTTAAATGTCAGTTAGAGAATAAATTAACACTTCAAAATTAGTTTCTTGGTCACATTGGCCACATTTCTGGACTTGATAGCCACACCTGCCTAGTGGCTATAGTGTCCTGGAAGGGCAGGGCTGTACTCTCAGGGGAGGGCAGCCTTTGCCCCAGACTACAGAAGTCGTATCCCTACCCCCACCAGAGCCAGGTATGCGTGTCCTTTGCTGATGGAGCTGCCTTAGAGCTGATAATCCCTGTGAATGTGGTGGGAAGGCCTTCTTTCCATCAATACAGATCGTTTGCCCTCTACTCTTCCCAATGTTGCTGTTTTTGGCTCATCTGTCTCTCAGAATGACCCACATTCCCCAGAGGGACCTCGCAGAGATCTGAACCGGGCGCCACTCAACTAAAACAGCATCTATCCACCCACCACTCCACTTATCCATTCAACAAATATTTATGAAGTGAGTTGCTATGCCCAACCCTGCTAAATAAGCTCCAGGGACTGCTTCAGCCATGAGAAAGGATGACAGGGTCACCGTCCTCACAAAACTTAATGTCTGCAAGTGGGAGACATTAAATGGAATCACGCAAATAATGAGTCAATAACAGTATGACATCCATAAAGAAAAGCAGAGGTCTCCAGGACACCCTTAGGGGCCTAACTCAGTCTGAAAGGTCAGTAAATCTTCCTTAAGAGGAGGATATTCCATTGGGACCTGAATAGGTTGGGCATGAAGAGCTGGGAGAGAAGCTTGTTCTCAGCAGACGAGACAGTGTGCTCAAGAAAGTAGCTAAAGGTCAGGGTGGCTGGAGTGTCCTGAGCTGGGAAGGATGGAGAGATGAGTAAGGGCCAGATCTGAAGGGCCTGGAAGACCTTGAGAAGGAACTTAGTCACTGTTCTGAGAACTACTGGAAGGTCTCTGAAGGGTTTTAAGAAGAATGACTTGATCAGACTCCAGTTCCCCTTTTGGGTTTAACAAGATGGCCTGTGGCTGCAGAACTTTCTTGGGATTGTCTCCTTAAATTCAGTCCCAGTTGAAAATAACTGTGGAAGCAAATTGACATCCTCGTTTCATTGTCTTGTTCACTAGCGATGGGTCTCCAAATACTCTGGGGAAAAAACAGCCAATAAACATAGTGAAGAGAAAGGCAACCTGATAACTCCAAAGGAATGAAATAAAACAAAAAATCCAGAACAAACAAAACCCTGGGAATTCCAGGTCAAATTTAAGTTGGATCTGCAAGGGCTAAGACTCATCATTATTATGTGGTCATTAAGGGTACCAGTACTAATTATGACCCCTGCTACCAGTTATTAAGGCTCATTGTTTGCCAGTTGTAAATAGACAAATACATAAATAAATGCATATATACTAATGTACAGACACACACACACTACGTATGTATGTAAAAGAAAATCTTTGCCTGCAAGACAGATATTATTATTCCCATTTCATCTGATGTACAAGGAAAGGGAGCTTCACAAAGTTTAAACAATTTGTCTAGAGTGAGTTGCTCGTAAGCGTAGAGGCAGAGCAGGAGCACATGTCTGTCTGTCGTTGGAGCCCTGATGTGGCCACATCATCACGGCACCTCTGGCCAAGGTAGAGACCAGGTGGGTCTTGGTGTGACAGCTGAGAAACAATATGTACAGGCTTAGGTAGAAACCACACTGCTCACTTCTGTGACAAGCCAAAGATTAGTAGTAGTTTTTGGATATTTGATACTTACCTCTACTTTGGATAGACTTGCCCTCAGAATGTTCCTTCCAGGGTGTCTTTTCCAAATGTCATGTATGTAGTTCCATTTTTTTCTCTCCTCTAAGTTTTAAACCTTTTCTTTTTCCCTCTTGCTGGCCCACAGGCCAACCAGCTTTTGTTGACTTGAGCTGGTCTCCTGGTCTGCAGTTTGCGCAATCGCTCAGTGGTCTCTGTACCTGGGCACTACCTCCTTGTTCTGCTGGGGTGGTATGTATGGGCAGTGCCTCCTGACACAGGGCAGAAACATGTTCTAGGCTCTAAGGTACAACAACAGCTGACAGAGAGCAAGAAGGAATGGGCTCAGGCATAGATGCTTCTATGTGCATTTGTGTAACACCTCCCTGCCAAGCAGCTAGAATGCTCAGACTTTTCAATCCCTTAATCTCTAACGTTGTTCTCAGAGGGAGGGAAGTATTGAATATCCCCACAGAAGGAAACTAGCTTGATCCAACAGTTTAGCTTGTAAATCAAGAGGCTTGTTCAAATTTCATTCATTCCACAAAACATTATTGTACACCTAATATGAGCCAGGAATGGATCTAGGTGCTGGGAGGCAGTGGTAAACTAAATTGATTAAAAACAAGAAAACAAATAAGAGAAAGGATCTTATATGCTCCCACACCAAAAAAGAAATGATAATTATGTGATGGGATGGAGGTGTTAGCTAATGCTATGGTGGTAATTATTTTGCCATATGGAAGTATATCAAATTGACATGTTGTACATCTTAAACTTACATAATTAATCAGTTATATCTCAATAAAGCTGGAAAAAAAACCCCACCCAAACACTCAAATAAACCACCATCACCACCACTACTACCAAAAACTACAATAAAAATGGAGTTTTTTTTATAGTAGGGGGAGACAGACAATAAACAAAATAAAATATAAAATACATAGCATGTTTGGTGATGGCAAAAAATAAAACAGGAAAATGACGTGGGAGTCTAGGGAAGTCAGGCAGTCCTTGTCAAGACAAGAGGCCTGAAAGAACTGAGGGGACAGATTATGGGAATTGGTGAGTGAGTGTCCAGGGGCAGAAGGTGCCTAGAGTGTTCAAAGAACAGCAAAGAGGCCAGTGTGGCTGGAGTCATGTGTAACAGGAGGATAGGTTGGAGAGATAATTGGAGGCTCACAGGGCCTTGCAGTCACTGTTAAGACCTTTGGCTTTTCCTTTGAATGGCATGAAAAGCCATTTGAGGTTTCTTAGCAGAGGAGAGGGATTTTTCAGGACCAGCAGTGTGGAAAATAGCAAGGACAGAAGCCAGATGAACAGTCAGGAGTCCACCGCAATCATGCATGTGAGTGACATGAAGCTTAGATGAGGTGAGAGCAGGGGAAGTGGTGAGAAGTGTTTGAATTCTACATATAGTTTGAGGAAGAGTCAAATAGATTTGCCCATGGACTACATAAAGAAAGCAAATTATTTCAAGTCATTTTTTTCTCCCTACCCAAAAGTTATTGCAGCCATTTTCAGGCCTCGATAAGGAAGCTATGTAGGTCATTTGTTGCCCTGGACTGGATACTTCTTATGTTCTTTTCATAATGTTTTAATTTTTCAGATTATGCAAGTAAACCATCATTCTATTTTTCTTATAAAAAATTGTGTAGTGCAAAATGAAAACTCCCATTTACTCCTCCACAGTTCTCATTTTCCAAGAAAGAGATCATCTCTGATTTTTTTTTCTGTGCATTTACATGTATAAAATGTTTTATTCTTTTATGAAAATAGTATCATTTATATTATGCTTAGTATGCCTTGATGATCTTTCCATGTTAGTGCGTAGAGGTCCATTTCACTATTATGAATTGCTTGGGGAGTTCTCTAGAAACATATCAGACTCCTGTCCTTCCGTTCTCCTAATCACTGTCCAAATTAGAGGATCAAAGACAGGCATCCACGCACATGCCCCAGGCTGAGTCTCTGCTTCCACAAAACATCCACAAGATGACATTTAACATTGAGAAAGAGCGAGCCCAGCATTCAGAGCCGATCTATTTGAACTATTTTTCCTCCTCTGGGAGGGGATCACAATTGCCTTGAGTCATATTAGTTTGAAAGTACCTGTTCTGCGGAAAACTCTTGGGCATTTTGTGTCCTGGCTTCCCTATGCCTCGTTTCCTTGTTTGTGTGTTGGAGAAAGTTAAAGAGCCCAGGATAGCAGATTTCCCAAGCCAAAATGTTAACCGCTGACTCACCAAGAAGAAATGATGTTACAGGCCGAAGAGAATACTCTCTATGTACGCTTCTCCCCAATTATTATAATGTTGCATTTTGTTGTCATTTATTATAATCACATAGGTGATACATGGAGGTTGTAGAGAAATTAGAAAAAATACAGAAAAAGCTTTCCTCAAAGCTCTCACCTAAAGATAGTTTTTGCTATTCACAAAAGGATTAGAATTGGATTGTCCAGCTCATACCTGGTTTGCAAAGTCACCACAGTCCAAACTGCTAACTTTGCTGGTCTTCTGCCTGTGCTAGAAAAATATGTCATGATGAGGTGGCAGGGAGTCCAAACACATCCTATTGGAGAGCCAACTCCAGGGGCTGCTTTTCAATGCTGGGGCCTCTTTAAATATATGGGAGGCAGTGTTACAATGCTAGAGGTAGTTGAGCTAGTGCACCATGATTTCCAGAGATTGGGACAAGCCCCAAAGTTTAGCAGCTGCCTTTTACTGTGCCCTCTGACCCCCCATAGAGGCAGCCGGAGCACAGTTCTGCTTTCCTCTGGTGTTTATTCACCTTTTCCAAACTGATGGCAGGGCCCTTGTCCCTCAGTTCTCAGCACCTGCATTGATGGAGGGCAGAAGAGAATGGAAATGGGAAGAAGGGTCCGCCCAGCCGGGTGGGCAACTCCAAGACAGGAGGCAGCCGGATGAATAGGAGGATCTGGGCCACAAGACGCACTGGGACACAGCTCCTCCTGGCACAGAGGGATTGCATGCCTGCTCTGTACTACGTGCCACTTTACTGGGCTCGGACCCGGTGCTGGAGACACTGGCCTGGGAAAAGGGAGAAGCACTCGGGTGGTGCCAACAAGGCTGTTGAGTGCACATCAGTCCATCACTTTGGGGCAAATAATTAGGCTCAGTGTTGCTTCTGTGGTGGCAAAAGCTTTTGTTTTTATTATTATGACAGTAAGAATAGTGATATTTATTAAACAAATGACCAGTACTACAAGATGGGGTTTTAAAGGTATATTAGACAGAGTTCCTGCCCTCAAAAACTGTCACAATCTAGTGGTAGGGACAGAATGTGAGAGAGAAATAGTATTACCAGACAGCAAGGGGCGGTTGCTACCTGAGCAAACGGGAGATCAGTGTTAATGGTGGTCAGTGGACATGAGATAAAAGCTACACAAAAGAGGCAGGAGGTGTGGAACTTAGAAGAAGTCCACAGTTTAGAGAAATGGACATGAGACTTGGAAGGGATGCTAGGCAGAGGACCTGGCTCTGGGGATGAAGGGGAGATGGGCAAGGAGTATTGCTGGTAATTATCGCAAAGGAAGAACCAAAAAGCACACATGTGTGTTGAAAAGGGGAGGCAAGGCGGAAACATTTCAAGGTTGGGAAGTGGCATTATTGGACAAATGATGCCATTGACTGAAGTGGGCATTTCTGCAAGGCAGATTAATTTTGGGGGGAATGATGATTCTGGGACTTGCTAAACTGAAGAATGAGGATACATATGAAGGGGATCATCCCATTGAAGAGGGCAGTCCGAGCTGGAGAGATGTATTTGGAAGTCACTTTCACGGTTCATTAAAATGATATAACTGGATAAGGTGTCCAAAGATGAGCCACTAAAAACCACTGCTGGAGTCTTGCTTATGCTCTCATGTTAGGGGAGGAAGGTGACACAGAGACAGATATGGAGCTCTGGCCTGCAGAGCACTGTTCCCTCCTCGACTGCCACAGGGAAGCCAAGAGTGAGCCCTGAGGATCAGCCACTAAACGTGGCAGACAAAAACCACTGGTCACTCTTGAGAGAGCAGTAGTGAGCTAGTCAACATGGGGGTGTTTGGAGTGAGTTGTGATGAAATAAACATAGGGAGGAAAGACCAGTGGTTTTTAAACTTGGCTGAACATTTTAATCACCTGTAAGGAACCTGAAAAAATACAAATTCCTAGGGCCCACATCAGACCTAAGTCAATCTTTAGTGGTGAGCTCAGGGAACTTGACTTTTTCCAGGTCCAGTCCACAGATCAGCCTTTGTGAACTGTTAATATGTGATAAAAGGTGAGAAATAGGATGTTCTTGAGGGGAGATAGGGTTGAGGAAGTCTTTTTGGTAGTTTCTTTTTCTTTAATTTTATTTTTAGGATGGAGGGGACCCGAGCTCTTTTTCCAGGCCATGGGGGAAATAATATGATTGAAGACACAAGAAAGATTGGTGATAGGGGGTGGTGAGGCGTCTCCATGGAGAAATCAGCTGTAGAAATGGGAGCGGAATTTCCAAGGCAGGTGCGTGAAGAGCAGCTGGGGAGGTGGCAAGGTGGTAGGTAGAAGGTGGAGATTCAAGTGAAAAATTGAGGAAGTGAAAGGCAACTCCTGCATTCTTAAACTGAGTCCAAATCCAGCTTTGTGTGTTCTTCAAAAATCCATTCAATGCACCTGAGAACCTTGCTGATTACTTCTAAGACCGTGTTGAGCAAATTACACGGCACTTTCGTCATGCCAGCTACGCCCGGGAAATGCAGGTTACGAAAGTTTAGAATTATGAAATGCCACAAGTTGTGTGGTTAAACATGAGCTTATCTTCTGAAAGTTTCTGTTTCACAGCTTCTGAGGGGATGCACTCTGCAAGACATTTCATACCCGGGTTTTCAGGAGCTGGGAGCTGAGAGGAAGAGTTCACCAGGCGGCAGATGTAGCCCCAGACGGCGTCGTGCGAGAGTCCTGCTGCTGCGAGAGGAGGGACGCCCTGAGTGCCCTGCCCACCGGCATGTTGGAAATGGGTTCTCAGCACTGCGGCAGGAAGTATTGGGTCACAAATTACACCTCACACCTTTCTCTCGCTAGCTGGCTGGCCTCTGTGTGAAATCTGGGTCTGTAACCTCCTCCTCCTGTTTCTCCCCTCTACCCAGTGCCTGCACAGTCCAGCTGTCATTCGTCGATTATCTCTGCATCCTGTGAAGCACATATCTAGTTTGTTCCTATGATGGTAATGAACTCAGTGGCCCAGGTAGTAACTATGACACTCTTCTGAACTCTTATTGTGTGCATTTTTTTCTAACCCCTCCCCCCACCTTTGAAATGTGCTTTGGTCAAATTTCTATTTTAAAACATCCTAGCATAATACAATAATTTTCCCTAATTGTAAAAGACAATACACATATTATTACTAATAATAGGATTCATTGTATGCCAGATACTGTTCCAAGTAGTTTAGGTCTCTTGATGCGCTTAAGCCTCACAACAGTCTTATGATGTAATTGTTTGGATGCTCATTTTACAGGTGAGGGGATGGGAGCTCTGAGAGGTTAAGATGTTGCTCCAAAGTCACTTAGCTAATGAGTGGTGGGACACCGATGTGAACTCCTGCCCATCTGACACCAAAGCCGGGGCTTTTGACCTATAAATGATGAAATAGATTAAAATGTTGTTAGCTAGAAGGGGAATGCGTTTTTGGGAGTTAAAACAGTCATTCTGATTGCTCCCTTGATTCTTCAGCATAATTTCGGCCAGGCATTCTTCAAATAATCTCAGCAGAAATGCTTTCCTGCAGGACTCGGGCACCTCATCTTCATCTTCCATGGGTTGCTCAGGTTTAGAAAAGCAACCTGCATGAGCCTCTGCAAACCTGGAGTACCTTCCTGAGCTCTGGAACAGGTGAGGCAGAGGCCGACCCTGATGCATACATTTCAGAGAGTGGATGGATCGGGGTGGGGGCATTCATTCACTCAAGGAACAGCCCGCATGCCTCTGTGTGCCCTGTTTGTGCTGTAGACACAGAACTGTGGGAATGTGCTGTCCCAGGAGGGGACACTCATGAGGAGACAAAGAGGACCACTGTGGGTGATCGCCCCAGGTCAGAGGGCCCTAACCCAAACAGCAAGGTGAGCTGGAGGCATGAGTTCCTGTGAACTGGAGCTCACCCTTTGAGTGACGTAGGGCAAAACCCATAGATGGCAGACTTTCAAGATTCAGGGTAGGAGGGTGGTACATTCCTAAGATGCTAGGCCACAGGGGTGCTAGGAAGTGAAACTTCTTTCTCACCCATGGGGAAAAGTGTGATGATGGCAGTTTCCCTAGCAGCCACCTTGTGACTGTGTGACTCTCTGAGAATGGCAGCTCAGATGGAGCCAAGGACTGAGAGGGAGGCTGAGCTTGATGAGAGCCTCCCTATAATTTTCTGGTCAAGTAACTTGAGGCATGATATTCATCTCTCTGAACCTCAGTTTCTTTGCTAATAAAGCTGGAAATAATACCTACTTCGTGGGCTGCTGGGAGAATTAAGGACCTAATGAACATGTTCTGCCTTCTAACAGATGCTAAAGAGACAGCATTGTTCTATGTCAGTGGTTCTCAGCCAGGGTCATTTTCTCCTTTATAGGACATTTGGCAACATCTGGGGACATTCTGATGTCACTTTGGGGAGGAGGATGCTACCAATACTATGATTATTCCCCTATTTTAGGTCAGGGAATATTGGAGAAATTAAATGCTTTAGAAATTAAATGACTTACCTGAGTGCAGGCAGCTAGTAAGAGCTGGGATTTGATTCCAGCTCCAGAGTTTCCATGTTTAACCACTTACCCTAAGTTGCCTTCTGTGGCAGTGGGTTGAAAGGCAGTGTAGGTAGGATATCCAGAGGCTTCCCTTTCCCTGTGCTAGTGATTCTTAAACTCTAGTGAGCATCAGGATGCCTTGAGGGGCAAGTCAGAAATGCAGATCCCAGGGCCCCACACCCAGGCCATCCTGAAGTGGCTGCATCTGGGGCAGAAGGCTCTACACCAACAATCATGAAAACTTTCATGTAACGGGGCAGCATGATACCAGACTTAAGATATTTCAGGTTGTTTTTATAACCCCAGTTTTTCAGGAAGTACTGTGTGAAAAGCTTAATATAATTTTAGGATATTGTCTAAGGGCAAAAAATTTGACTCAAAAGATTTCAAATCTGGGGATGACAGTGTCTCCCTTTTAATAGAGGACCCTGTCTCTTGTAATTGTTCCTAGACTTTTCTCCAAATGAGAACAGAGCGATTGCACTTAGCTGTCCTCCCATCACCTCAAATGCTCACAGCTGGACTCGCTGTACCTCCCTCTCTCCACCCTCACCCTTGCCCCTTATGCTATTGTCCACATTGCCATCCCAGGCCCCAGACCTCAAGCTCTTTGGAATTTGCCTTCCTTCCACTAATGCAGCCAGCAGTCAAGTTGTTAAAATTTTTCTTCCCTGACGTGTCTCCTGTTGACCCTAACTCTTCATGGCCACCACAGCTCTTCCAGTTCAGGTTTTTGCCCGCTGAGGTTCAGACTGCTGCAGCACCTTCTACCTGATCTGCCAGCCTCAACTCTTTTTTTCTCCAATCCATCTAGACAGATAAATCTTCTGGAAATGCCACACTATGTTTCCTTTGTGGAACTACTGATTCGCTCACAGGTATTTATTGACCACTGCTCTGTGCCAGGCGCTGCCTTGTATATACAATGATGAACATGGGCCTATCAGGTGCCTTTCTCACTCAGAGGCCTCCCGCTCCCTATACTATCACAACCTGCCCCCATCCCAGCCTCGCATTTCCCTGTCCAGCCTCTCAGCTCTATTCCTTGTCCCGTCCTCACTTTGCTCTTGACTACCTCAGCTGCTTTGTCATGCTCTGCTCTCCCCAAGATATCCTCTCCCTCTGATCCACATATCTAACTTCTATTCATCCTTCAAAACCCAGGTCAAATCTTTTTTCCTTAATGCATGCTTCTCTAACTATCCTACTCCAGGACAATTTCTCCACAGTATCTCCAGTCACCATTATTTTTGGAACTAGTACTTAACATACACATATGGATTCATTTTTATGCATGTCTGCTAGGGGAGAAAAGGTTGAAATCTGGAACAGTTTATTGTAAAGGATTTAGTCACTCTGGGCGGCATGGTAGATGTAGACATAAAATAGACACTAGTCTGCCAATTGTAGTTTTAAATTCCTGTGGATGGACCATAGAGCTCAGATCTGTAGGCTGTGTGCCTGGCTTACCCACTTGGACCAAGTGTTGCTGCTCAGAATGGCCAAAATCCACAGAGGCCCCAGTCCCAGTTAGTATCTGTCTGGCAATAATTCCAAGAATTTCTGGATTTGTCCTTCAGTGATTCTTCCCAGAGTTCTGTCAGTTACAGAGAAAGAGGAACACTTTAGCAATGGCTAATATTTATTGAGCACTTACTACATGCTGGGTGTTGTGTTAGGTGCTTTACATGCCTTACTGTGTTTAATTGTGTTCACAGTACCCACATAAGGGAGGGACTATCACGTCCATTTTACACGTGAAGAAATGGAGGCTAAGAGAAATTCAGTAACTTGATCAAGTTCACAGCTGGTAACAGTTGCAGTCAGGGGAATTCAAGTCTGTCTGTGTTTATTCTTAGCTTTTAATGCTTCTATGCAATCCAGGGTTAGATATAAAAATATAAAGGACACCCAGGACTTTCCAATTTTTTAAATGAACCCTGGGATTTACAGCCTTTGTTATCTAAAAGGCTTTGTATTGAGGATTATTTTAGAAATGACAGGGTTTGCCATGTTCATTAAACATTTAAACAACTACTGGTTGGTCATAAACCCATTCTATCCCTCAACCCAGCTCAGGACAACTGGAAAGATAGTCTGCAAAAGAGCACAAGAGTTTTCGTTTTCTAGGAAAACCGGTGAGTGAAAGGGTTCCTGAGAAATTTCCCGCCTGGAAAGGGATCTGTCGGTTATATACTAAGGCAGATAATGAAACATTTTCTTTTGGAGACATGCTCCTTGCCCAGCATTTATAGTTTTCACTAGTTCATTTGGCCTGAAATGCCTTATGTTGGAAATACTTGGAATTTCAGTTTCCGCATTGGTCATAAAGGATGAGGAACGTCTCTTAGTCTTATAAAGAGCAGAGTCATATAACTTAGAAAGGTAGAATTTGTACCCATTGCCAGAGTACAGATTTCATGGTTTTTAAGTGTCCAGTTGAAGAGGCAAACTTGATGGGGTAAATGGTAGCATAATTTTAAAAATTCACTTTTGTCTTGTTTTATAAAAATCCACATTTTGAGAAACATGTAGCTGAGATGAAATGAGCTAACATTTGGGTCCAGAAAGAAATGCAGAAAAGGAAGAAACTTTTGATTCTGAATACTAGGTCTTTTGGAGTCAGTTGTAATTTTGGTGTCAGTTCTTCCTAAAGTAATAGTAGACACATTCATAATGAAGCTTTATTAAAGGTGGACAAGTCCCTGAGAGAATCACTAGCAGAAAGAATAAAAAAAATGCTTCAGTGAAACTGCTTTTAAAATCTCCAGTGTTTAAATTCTCCTAGTCTCTCAAAATGCAGCTTCTCCCAGAATGCCTCACATTTAAAATTTTTCTTAATAATGTGAAATAATCAAGTCATTTTTACTCTTTTTTATTTTTTCCTTTTTAACATTAAATGAGCCTCATTTCATGTTTTCACAGTTAAGATAGTTATGATTATGCTGGGAAAATGTAATTTCAGTTATGTTTCAGAATTTTCTGATGTGAAAAAGACGTTTTTAAAAAAGATACTCGATTTAATGAGATGTCAAATTTTCTTCCTCAGTTTCTCAGAAGATCAAAGCAGAATGAAATAGAACACTCACTTTTCTTCCCCAGCTTGTGTTAGGTGTTAAATAGTCCTCGTTTGGCTGCCTTCCTGTTTATTGTTCAGTACAAGGATATTATTTTGGAGTATGCGACATAAATTCTGTACTAGTTAAGAATTACATTTGTTTGCTAGTGACAGAGATCTAGCTATAGTGCTTAAACATATGCAGATTTAATTCTTTTAACATTACAAAGGTTGTGATTTTTTAGTTTGGGTTTGCTTAGTACAGCAACTCTATAATATCATCAGGAAACCAGGCTTGTTTTATCCTTTGCCCACCACCCTGAGTTGGTGACTTCACTTGTCAAGGACTCATCATGGCCTAAGATGGCTGCTGGAGCTCCAGTCATTACTTTTGAGTTCTTATCAGGAAATAGGAGGAAGGCCTTCTTGAAGAACTCATTAACTTCTACTTATAACCCACTGGTCACCCCGAGCTGACATGTAATGTAATGTGATATGATATAATATGATATGATATGATATGATATGATATGATGTGATGTAATATGATACAATACGATACGATACATGATATGATACGATACGATATGGTCTAATCTAAGCTAATCTAATCTGATATGATATGCTATGATATGATCTAATCTAATCTAATCTGATATGATATGATATGATATGATATAATATAATATAATATGATATGATATAATATGATATAATCTAATATGATATAATCTGATATGATATGATATGATGTGATATGATATATGATATAATATGATATAATCTAATATGATATGATATGATATAATATAATATAATATGATAAAATAAAATAAAATAAAATAAAATAAAATAAAATAAAATAAAATAAAATAAATTTTGAGCTACACACATTGCCCAAGATTCTGTTAGTAAGGAAAGAAGAGAGAATGGATTACCATCAGAAGTCCCCATCACAAGGCCTGTGTTTTAGTTTGGCAATGATCTGGTTAGGCTAGAATATGCTGCAGCAATAAAGTAACCCCTAAATCTTGATGACTTGATGTAACAAAGACATTTTCTTGCTCACACAAAGCCTGATGCAAGTCCAGGGGCTCTGAAAGTGTAGCGCCCCTCCATGTGCTGACTGCTTCCTTTCATGGCCCCTTCTTCCCAGCGTGTGCCTTCTGGGATGCTGAGGTAAAGGAAGATACAACTGGAGGGTCTCCGAAGGGCTTTTACTGCCTGGCATGGAGTGATACATATAACTTTTGCTTACAGTTCTTTAGCCAAAACTAGTCATCTAGTCCCTTTCAGTTATAATGGGGCTAGGAAGTACCATTTTCCTTATGCCCAAGAAGGATTGTATGGTGATAACTTCTCTGTGCAGTTCAGTCTTATTCCCAAACTACGCCAGTTGGATTCAATAGGTCATAAAGCAATATAATAGCCTGTTTTCCAGCAACTGTTTATCACGTGGTTACTATAGATTGAAGCATGGTGTCAGATGCTCCGGGCACAGATATGAAAAAGACAAAAATCCTCTCTCAGGGACCTTACTAATAGAGAAGACATAAGCACATATGGAGAATAATAATGGCAATAATAAAAGTAAAAATCAGGTGCTCTGGAAATTGAAAGTTGGGAGGATTTCTAGAAAGAACTTCTAGAAAGTTGGGAGGATGCCCAGGGGAAAGGTTTTGAAGGTGGTGATATTTAACTGGGTCCTTGAAAGACTAGTAGAATTAACCTATGTGATGTGGTTCAGTCAATGGTGTTTCCTTCAAGGAGTTTTCTGAATTAGTTGTAATGTTAGCCTATACTTTATGATGCCAGCATCTAGCTATTTGATCGTAGACAAGATTTTCTCTTCCATATGATGGGAGAGTTAGATATAATCATCTCTGTTGCCTCTTTCACCTCTACAAGTCTGTGATTCTTCTGTACTTCAACCAACATTCCAAAAGCTTAATGATATGGCTGTGGAACATACAGACAATAAAACCTCAAAAACAGATGGACAGTCAATGCCATTGAAATACATTTGGAAGAAAGGGGAAAATGGAAAAAATAATAATGCAAATATCAGGCAATATTAACTGTCATTTATTTTACTGCAGTTTCTTCCAAGAATTTTATGCATAGGCTTAAATATTTTGTTTTGATTCTTTTCTTTTGCACATATTTGCCAAACAGAGCATGAGCTATATTACAGCATTCTTTATTCTCTTAGTATACTACTGCAAGTATGTTTTCCTAGTTATTTCAAACTCTTTAGAAACATGAGAAAATGTGATAAACAGGCTATTCAGGTCCATTTCCATGCCTCCTGCTGATGAGCCATTTAAAGGTCAAGTTTCCTTCATGTACTAGTGAAACTTAATAAAAATGAAATAATATTGTAGTAACTTTACTCTTGTGACAGCAGGCACTGGGTTGATTTTCTTAGAGTTTGCTCGTTAAGAAATCACTATCTCACATTTGTTGGACACTAACTATGTGGCAGTAACTTTAACAAGTGCTTTGGATAGGTTATTGACTCATTGCTCCCAGCAGCAGATATGATTGACCCCATTTTGCAGATGAGAAAGATGAAAGTTAGAGAGATCATATAGTTTGCTTGATAATTGAAAGTGGCTGGATCAGGCTCCATGTTTCATTTCTGTGATTTGAAAGCACCTAAGTACAGTGTGGTATTATCCGTTTCCATTGCAAATAACAGAAAATGAACTGAAGCTGCTCTAAGCACAAGGGTATCATGTAACTAAAGCCCAGAGATAGGTCTGGCTTCAGATAGGGCAGGATTCAGGTTTCCACTGGGTCTCCCTCTTGCCTGTCTTGCTGACCATCTCTTGGCTCTGTCCTGTGTTGCCTTCACTTACATTTAGGTTGTCTGTGTGGTAGCCTCTGGTGATTCCTAAGTGGCAACCTATCCCAAATGTCCAGTGAAACTGCAGCATTGGAGTCTCATTGGCTGGGCTTTTCCACATGATCATCCTTGACCCAGTCAGCTGTAGAGGACAGAATATTCTGACTGCTCAAGTTTCAGTCCTATGACCACCCTTTAAGTTGGTGGGAGAAAGGTGGTGACTGAGTTCTGCCCAGATTTTATGGACTGAGGGGGGTGGGTATTCTCCAAAGGAAAACTAGGGCACTTTTTATCAAATATGGGCAGGCGAAACTAGTCACTGCCCATATCCACCTATGCAGTTTTTCCTCATAAAGTTGTATTTTCCCCCACCCCCTAAAACGGCTTACACTTGGCCATGTGGTGTTACCTCCCAAGAACACTTCACTTATGTCTTAGAAAAATAAATACACAGTCAATTTGCAGATTATGCCTTCCTTAGTTTTGCTGTAAATTATACGACTTGTTCTTGGCAAAGCCTGAAGTCAAGGCTGGCATTTCCCCCCCCCCCTCACCAACTCCAAGAATGGGTGGCATTCACTGAATCTGTGTGTCCAAGAACGATTTTGTCCACCTGAAGGAGACAGCTTAATTTATGGAAAGAATAGCAACTTTTCAAATAGTTTCAAGCCTCAGTGCCAGGGTTTGGAGCCTATGGGCTGGTAGAAAAAAATTTTCTTTTTCTGTTGAACATGGGCCAAACCTTCATTTATGGTATTTATAAAATTCATGAATCTGGAGGAAACCCACTTTGGTCACCTCAGCCACATTAAAATTCCTAAATTTTCTCAGCATATGCCCTGTGGTTTGAAAGCAGCATCATGTATAGTATTCCATCAGTGGGAAAACACAAAACCAGAAATCAAGATGTCTGGGTTCTAGGCTCCACTCAGACCCTTACAGGCAGGGTGGTCTCAGACTGGTCCCTTTGTGTCCCTGGTTCTCAGTTTCCTCCTCCATAAAAGAAGGATTCAGTTTATATGGGTCACTAAGTGCTGGAGGACTGAGCAGTCTCAGCTTGGGTATCCATTAGAAATACAATTCACCGGCTGGTGGAACTGCTCATGAGAGTTGGACAAGACTCACTTGAAACTTTTCAATGTTCTTATTTCAAATCTTTCTGGAGTTTCTACTCCTGGCTATAATCAGCCTACTTGGCACTATGCCCTTCTCTACCTAGGTCTGCTGTAGAGAAGAGATTGTCTTCAACCACTTAAGGAAGTCCAGTTAATTTTAATTTGGGAACTTTTAGATTTCAAGGTTTCACTTGATATAGCTGAAGGCATCTCAAGGTTTGGGAATTCCTGATTCAAAGAATTTATGGAATAAAGCTCTCATGGTATTTATCAGACTCAAGAACCCCCTAGTCAAGAATTCTGGGAGTTATTCAGATTCTCGCTGGACCACTGTACTGATTCTATATGATTGGGGAGGCAAAGTCTGCCACACTTTCCTTTTATATTTTAAATATGATGTATTAAAAAAATATTATCTATTAGGATATTCAGTATGGGTTCTCATATATATTTATTAATTCACCATTACATTTTGTCTATTGGGTGCTCTGAAAGGAATACATCTACTGTCACAAATTTAAGTAAATAGCTCTGATAGATGAAGGCTCTTTATAAAGTAGAGGAGGTATAACCGGGGACTAATGTATTTTATTTAAGGCTGATTCAATGAAATTTAATTCCACTTTTCACTCCTAACTTTTCAGTATCTTACAGTTTTTTTACTTAAATTTCTTTTCACATTGAGATATAATTTCACATAACATAAAAGTCACTATTTTAAAGTGTGTACTTCAGTGGTTTTAGTATATTCCCTGTGTGGTATAATCATCATCACTATCTAATTCCTGAACATGTCCACCACCCTAAAAAGAAACTCTGCATCTTTAGCAGTTAGTTCTGATCTCTACTCCCTCACCCCCTGTCAACCACTAATCTGCTTTTTGTCTCTGTGGAACTGTCTATTCTGGACACTTCAAATGATGAAATCACACAATATGGGGCCTGTTGTATCTGGATCTTTTCACTTAGCATAATGTTTTCAATGTTCATCTCTGTTGTAGCATGGAACAGCCCTTCATTCCTTTTCATTGCAAAATGGTATTCCATAATATGTATATACCCACCTGTTGTTCATACTTTCTGTGTATTACAAAAAATGCTGATGTGAACCTTTGTGTACCACTTTTTGTGTGAATGAATGTTTTCAGTTCTCTTGGGTATATATACAGGAGGGGAACCCTAGGGGTTTTATGGCAATTCTATGTTTACCTTTTTAAGGAACTGCCAAACTTCTTTTCCAAAGTGGTTTTACCATGTTATATTCCCATCTTTTTTTGTTGTTTCTACAGAAAACATATAATCACCCCATGAGTTAGATGAGTAGTTTTCTTTCCAATTTATTGATGAGGATGTTAAAGCAATAAAGTAGAAAATTCCTTTCCGGGGTACAGATTCTAGGTTTATTTGTTTATTCATCATTTGTTGAGCCCCCCATTCAGTTACCAGCATTGTTCCCAGATCCGTGGATGCAGAGATGAGTACTGTGAAATATGTTGTCTGGGAGGTGTTGAATCTTGAGTCTGTGGAACTTCTGTTGGAATCTTTCTGCCCTGAATTAAAGGATAGACTGAAATAAATAGCCCTCAGGAGTGGATGAGTTTCGGATAGTGTTCCTTAATTATGGATCCAGCTCCCTAGTCTTCATGGTAAACTATCAGTTCATGTTTTATTTTCTTAATGGAGAAAATGTGTGAGCATCTGGCATCTGCTAAGTCTCTGAAATGAACAATTTTATCGTGAAGTCATCTAATCCCAGGAGTTTGAGAATAAAGTGTGTAACATAAGTTGAGAAAGAATAACAATTGTGAACATTTGTATAATTCTTCACCCTTTCCAGAGCCAGTTTGTGTATGTTACTGTGTCTCATTCGACCACTGTCTTGGGAGGTAGTCCAGTCAATCACACATTTCCATCTCATGGATGATAACTGAGCCTCTGGGAAGCAGGAGTAATTTGTCCCAGATCACATGAATAAGCCAGCAGAAGACTTGTCACTAAAGCAGTCATTCCCAAATACTATTCCTTGGACTGTTGCCAGTGTGGGATGGAGTTGTCACTGATACATGAAGAAAGGAGAAAAGTAAGGGCAAAGTAGTGAGGTTTACACATCACATAATTTATCCAATGTTAATAACTGTCTTTACTCTAAAATTAAGTACCTCTTATTTTTATGTTGGTAAGATGTCTCTGTACTGAAATGTGGTGATAGTAGATAGTAATTTTATTTTAATATTTATTTTGCAGGATGTCAGCAATCTCAATTACTATTATTTTTTTACTATTCCATGAAATCTGCTTTGGCAGGGTCAGGCCTGGTCGAACTGTTTCTGATTAATTACTTTGCTCTTTTTCTCCTGTGCACCTAGGTAGAGTAGAAAATATGTCTTCTTACAGATACGGCCACTTTTCCTATGTGCCATGTCACATCCAACCTTGGTCTCTTGGTTTCCAGCTAAGCCCTCTTAGGCTACTATATCTCACAGATTCACTGACTGGGGGATAACCATGTAGGCAGAGTGACCTTTTCAGCCTTTTGGTTTCTAATTGTGAGTAAATATGTCTTTTTGTTCAGTTTGTTAATTATTCTTGTGATTTTTTGGGGGTAGGGGGGTTGGGCATGACATTTCTAGCAGGGTGCAATTGGCTATTTTGAAACTATGTAGCAATTATTCATTTTACATGGTTCTCCAGCTGGTAGAAAACAAGACTCAACTCAGACAGGTTAATTAACTGGCCCACATCACATACCAATGAGAGGAACTAGAAGTGGAAAGCCTTCTACTTCTAAATATTACTCATCAACTTTAAAATGTAATCGTGGGAACGACATGCAAATTACCAACAGAAAAATCCACTTGACTCTTTAGAAACATTGAGAAAAAAGATGCAGCAGGGTCAGAGCGTTTGCAAGTCCCCCTTGGCTGTTTCACCAGGCTTCACCAGTGTGAGGGGAGGGTTCACTGAATGACAGATCCCCCTCCCCCACAGCAGCCCTCCCCAAAGCGTCAACATCTGTTCCAGTGTTAGGTGGGATGGGGGTGCTGCACTCAGGTAAGTCTGGAGAAAGGGTAGGCTAAAGAAAGCAAATCCTAGTTCTGTAATGTAGGACCTTGGATTTAATTTATTACAGGGCATTGTAAATATCCGAGTGGCAGAGCTGCAACACTCAAACTTTTTGACTAGAACCCACCTTGTTCCTCTTGCTGCCCTTGCCTTCCTCTTCTGGTATCTCTCTGAACCAGTCTTCTGCAGGAAGTAGTGTTTCATGGGAATTTGAAGTACTTTCTTATTCAAGTCGCATGATAACTCTATAGGTAGTAATAGTCTCACCTTCATTTCACAGATGAAGTGCTCAAGACACAGAGAGGTTGAGAAACTTGCCCAAGTTTGCACAGTAGTAGGGTTTACAGTCAAACCTGATAACTGGGCATCAGAGGTAGCCTGTGAACTCCTGTGTTGTGCTGCCTCCTATGGCTGAGTGGCTTTCTTCCTTTTACCCCACAACCATATATTTCCTTATGTAAACAAAATTAGTTACCTAAATGAGGAAATACATTGAAAGTTCCCAGTGCACTTGGCTTCCTGGTGAGTCCATTGCAGATGGAAAGATCATGGACTTTGGAGCATAATAGCGGAACGCAACTATTTTGGTAGCCATTTCCTAATAGTGTGACCTTGACTAGTTGGTTAACTTTAAGAGCTGCAAGTTGCTCATTTGTAAGAGATAATAATGCCATGAGAAATCCTGCAAAGGAGTCAACTTGAGAATGTAAGTAAAGGCTCAGGAAGAGGATGGTGTAGAGTGCCCTATCCAGCCAGCAAGTGTATGCCCATTGTCCCCCTTCCGTCCTTCCCCCCTCTCCATTTCTCCTACTCAAATGCTCATACACTTGGTGTTTCCTCCAATGACGTGGATTTTGTTATGTCACCATCTGCGCCATCTAACTTACACCATCTGCAGCTTTTACATGGAACAGGGCAAGGGTAATTCCTATGAGAAACTGCATGACATAGAACAATGAATTCAGAAAGGAAGTGAGTGTGAAATGTAATGCTCTCTTAGGAAATAAGAAACAACACTGCCCGACCGAGAGAGAGTGGGTCTGTAGAACCCTGAATTGTCCCCGGGGAGTGTTTATATGGGAAGTGAAACACTGAGATTAAAGGACAAACTGAAAACCAGTCCCATTTCTCACGTGTTCCTGAAGGAAGAACTGGGAGGTGGTGGGCTGGCAAGGCCACTCCTGTGGTGCTGTCTCACCACCCAGCTGCGTGGGCTTAGAGAATCTGCCTGCTCATCCCAGGGGCCCTCTTCAGAAAACTGTGGGAATTGACCAAACTCAAGGAGATGCCCTTGCTTCTCCAGTTTTATTTTGAGAATGTGGTATGGATTATAATTTTTCCTATTACTCAAATCCTATCATCATAGGGAGAGATGGGCTTCTATACCCACTAGCTGCTTATTCTATGTCTCCTGGACAAAAATGAGTATGTTCATAATAACTAAATAGCAAAGGTGATGATTTGGCAACATTTAAAGAAATTTTTATCCTTTAATTCAAAGGATGAGGCAACAATATTAAATACTTTTTTTTTTTGGAAAATAAGATTAAAAAATCAACCTTGATGCTGCCATCTTAAATTTCTATTTTTATTTTTGTATATTAAATTTTAGTCTTTCTTTCATATACAGATATTTTGCATGGCTTCAATCATAGTGCATATGCCATTAGGCATATCATGGGCCTAGGAATTTGCATCTATATTCTTTATAGCTGTCATGCCAATAGGAGAGGATAGTATAGGCTCCTCTTAGGAACAGAGAAAGAGTGACTCCCAGGCACAATTATAATCATATGACATCATTTGCTAAACCATGTCCCTATTTGTGATTATTACCAGTTTTGTGCAATTATAGGTAATGCTGTTTAGCAGCTAAGAATAGCTTATAGCTACTAGAACCAGGACCTAAATGTAGTATCTTAAACACATCAAAATAAAAAAACAATCAAAGGTGAGCTGGTCTGGTGTTGGAACAGCAGTGGCTGCTTCTGCTTCTCTGCTTTACCATCCTTTCTGCACGGCATTCAACTTCAAAGTTACAATATGGCTATTTGAACTGTAGCCTTAATGTCTGATTTCCAGACAAGAAGTGGGAAGAAGATAGGCAAAAGTTGTCCTATCCCTACTTCTACTGTCTGTCCCCTTTCAGAGTCCCCTCAAAAGTTCCACGTCAAAGAGGCTCATTCTCTGTGTGAGCTTGGGAAAATTATACAACCTCTCTGAGGCTTAGTTTCTTCATTTATAATCCATACAATTCAGTGATAATTCTAATAATTCACAGGGTATATGTGAACAAATACTGTGAATCCAAAAATGCTATGCAGATGCAAACATTAAATTAAAATAACACTTGTAGCCCAATCCAGATTGCAATAGCTAAAATATTTCTTGTCTGTGTTCTAGCTGCGAAAGAACACATTATAGTAATTTACCATCACTCCCTTTCCCCATCCCGAAGTACATTTGGGAAGGAGAGAAAGCAGAACCAGATCCTATTTGGTTCATGTCAAAGGGAAGTTTGAGAGCTGTGAGATTCCAGACAGTGGTAGAGGTGATCAAATCCCAGAGCTACGTCCATGTTCCTCCATGCCTTTGCTGTCTGGGAGGACATATTATACTGTAGAAATGGACCATCCCTAGGGTCAGAGGCTGAAAAGTCCTACCGGGCATTTCCTCAAGAACCCACAGACTTCTAAGCCAATGGACAAACTGCTGTAGGTGGAGTGGCCCTGATCTCAGTAATCACAGCTGTAAGCTCCCTGAGGGCAGGGACCCTGTCTCTATTTACCACTGCAGTTCAATGCTTGGCACCTAGAAATACCTGAGTAAAATTCTATTGATTGATTCTAGCAACACTCTGAAGACTGAGAGTCACTCTTACATGTGGCTTTTTTAAGCTATGGTGCTGCTTAGCCTGCTATGGTTGACCGGGGATAAGAATTTAGTTGAAGCATATTTTTGAACAAAAAAAATTGTAATGATAATTATAGATAATCTATTGTGCTTTTAGTCTGTGTAGGCACTTAGTACTTGACATGATTTAACTCATTTAGTCCTTCTCACAATAGTAGGTATAATATTATGCTTATTCTCTAGAAGAGATAGAAGCTCAGACAAGGCAAGTAATTTGCCCAAGGTCACAAAGCTAGGAAAATGAGAAAATGGCTCAAATTCGCTAAATCTGGACACAGATTTTCCTAGAAAATCACTGTTAAATAGAGTGTAGCTATCCTTCAGGGAACTTTATTTCAACTAATTCATTGATTCATAAATGGCCCTTAGGCAAATGATTTAGTTCCTTTAATCCTGTTTTTTCATCCTAAGAATGGGAAAATAATACTGCCCACTCATAGGGTTTCTGTGAGGATTGAATGAGATGAATGCATACTCAGTGTCTGGCACACAGCAAATGTTCAGTCTATTTTAACCATTATTATTATTGCTAGCTTTGTTGATTTGGAAGAATAGTTCTTTTTTTTTAATTGAGGCATATACAATAAAATGCACAAATCCAAGTGTACAGCTTGATTAATTTTGACATGTGTATGCACTCATGTAACCATCGCCTAGATCAAAATACCAAGCATGATGAATAATTTTTATCAGAATCATCAGTGGATGATTTCTTTTCAAAATATGGAAGTCTGGGTCCCAAATGGGGTATTTTGAAAAAGTTGTCCAAGTGACTGATTCCTGTTCCCTAATGAGAATCACTGCTAAGTGTGACCAATATTCTTTAAGGAACTATTTTGTTTAGGACGTTATGTTAGGTGCTAAGAGGGATGTAAGGTGCATAATAAGAATAAGCATCACATAAAAATAAGTTTTTAAGATAGAAGATGAGAGATGGGCATGCCCTTTCCACTAGCAGGGGCAATCAGGAAGGCCTCATGGAGGTGGTCAGAGTTGGGTTGGGCTTGAAGGATCAGTAGGGTTAGTTTGCTAAGAATGGTGTTGGGGTAGTGAGTGAAGGTGAGAGGCAGGAAAAGTCAGCGGTGACACCTTTGGCTGGAACGTAGTTTGCTTTGGCGAGATTCGGGAGGTGAGGCCAAACGGTGGGAGTCAGACAGTGGGAGGTCTTGCATTCCTGACTGTTTGGGCTTGTACTAAGTTTGGAAGATCATGGCAAGCCACTGAGTTTTTTCAAGGCAGAGAGTGTAATGCTCACAACTGTTCTCTTGGCAGGTGAATCTGGTGCCCTAATGAATTAGAAAATGAGGAACTGGAAGGCAAGAGAGAGGCAAGGCCAGAGACATCTATTGTATCTCAGAAGAAGAGTTTGGACAGGCAGGGCACTGAGAGGTGGTCAGGGTGAAGGAACAGTTATGCAGACTCAGAGCTGGGCTGGATGGTGGGGGAAGGGTGGACAGGGGAAGAAGTGAAGATGACTCTGAGACGTGAGCCTGGGTGATGGGAAGAAGGGTGCTGTGACATGAAAAAGGGAAGCTGAGATGTGAGCTGGGCTGGGGGAGGTAGGATGACAAGGTTGAATGTGCTGAATTTGAGGTGCCCAGACACACTGACAGTTAGGTGGAAAGGTGCAGTTCAAAGGAGAGGGTGAGGCTACACACAAACACAACGAGAATCAGCTGCACCATCAGGTGTTACCTGGAGCCTCAGCAGAGTAAGAGAGCAGAGCAGGGTTCTTAGGCTTTTTGGGTGGGGAGGTACCTGCGAACTCATTAGCATTTTAAGCAGAATATTATGTTTATGAAAGAGTCCACAGTTTCGCTGGACGATTTACCCTAAAAGAGGTGAAGAATCACTGCTGTACACAGAACAGAGGTGGACTGAAATGATGCCTGTGGAACTTCTTCTACATAGTAGGTACTGAATAAAATAACCCAGCCCATCTCTGTGTTCTTGACCGTCATACTTGAGGTTGTGAGGTGGTTGTCCTTACCACGGCACACTCTTACATCACAGGTGTCTTAAAAATGTTTCTTCTTGTCAATGCAAATGTCCTTCAGCTGGTGAATGAACACATGAAAGGTGATATATTCATAAAATGAAAAGTTATCCAGCCATAAAGAGGAATAAAGTACTGATACATGCTATAATATGAATGAAAACATTATGCTAACCGAAAGAAGCTAGTCACAAAAGGCTACATGTATGATTCATTTAAATGAAATATTTAGAATAGGCAAATCCATAGTGACAAAAAGGGGATGAGTGATTGCCGGGAGATGGGGGAGGAGAGGAATGGGGAGTGATGGCTAATGGGCGTGGGGTTTCTTCTTGGGGTGATAGTAGTGTTCTGGAATTAGATGGCGGTTGCACAACCTTGTGAATATACTAAAAATCGCTGGTGAATTTTATGGTACGTGAATTTATATCTCAATAAAAGAAATTCTTTTCTTTCTTTTGTCTAATTCTATTTGTCCTTAAGTGGGATGGAAATAATACCCATTACCCAAGAGGAAGGAATTGCATGAACAAAGTCACAGAGATAGGAAAGTAAAGACAGATGTCAGGGAATAGTGGAGTTGGATGGAACATAGTTGTGCATATGGAGGAATCAGGAGATATAGCCAAAAAGGTAAGCTGGGACTGAAACAGCAAGTCAGTAAGTCATTGAGTGAGTCATAAATATTAATGAGGACTCAGTGCTAGCCACTATTTTGAGTTCTGGAACAAAAAGACCTGGTCTCTACCTATACAAGGCTCAGCAGTCTAGCTCTGATGACATGAAGCAAAGATTTAATTCAAATTCAATTAAATAATGATCAGGGTACAAAGGGCTGGAAGTTCAAGTGTTACAGAAACGTGTGACAGCAGATGCTGCTGAATGTGAGGGAGCTCAGGAAAGCTCTCCAGAGGAAGTGGAGGGTGAAGCTGAGAAGGTCTAACTTCCAGGCCAGAGGATTTCTACTGAATGTGTAGGTACTCGGGAGCCATTTAAAGTGGTTGGGCCTGGAAAGAGATGTGATCTGAGCAAAGTCATAGGGAGAGTTAACCAGTGGTGGTTCTTAATCTCACCGTACCAGGCTCTTTCGGCTGCCAGTCTTGTCCAAACTCCCTGGACTGCCAGAAAAGCAGCAGCAGGATGAGCATGTCTTCAGCAGAGACAGTTGGTGGGCCGTAGTTTGAGGCGCTCTCTGTCATGCCCATCCTTCAGGTGCTGCTGGGGAAAGGACATTTGTGGCTTTTCGTGAAAAAGCGGACCTAGTACTGCAGGCCTCTCTTCCTCCTCGTTACTGAAAGCAGTTCACCAAGGGTCCTTCCCGTTTTTGTTTTTCTTTTTCTGGGTCGGGAAGATACAGCTTCATGTAACAGGGTTACTTCTTCACTGAATTTGCTCCAATGCGAGCTGTCAAACGAACTGCTAAGTCATGACACACCTATCCTCTCAGTGTGTGTGGGTATGTGTGTCAGCGAGAGGTGGGGAACAGTGCAGAATAATATTGTTTAACAAATCTCTCTCTCTCTAAATATATATTTATATATTACATAAACGGATTTTTACATATTTTATATAAATATAATAGATTTAAAATATAGTATATGATACATATCACATAAATTATACAAATATATTTGTATACTTGTATAAATATATTTATCATATAAATATACTTATATAAATATATCATATAAATATATTTATAAACATATTTATATATAGGAATATTTATATATGCTTATATATTTATAAATATATTTGTATGGAGATACATCTATATATTTTTATTATTTTATACACATGTATATAATTAAAACAAAGGTGGCATACTTGGCTTCCTGGTGCCACCTGCGCATTGGTCACTGAAGCTCTTTCTTTCACACCAGACAAGTCTGTTTTTACGGCCAGTGTTTGTTAGGAGGTCTGGAGAAATTTTTGCCTTTATTTAAAAAGATATACCATTGCAAAGAAATCTTGGCAAAAGTAGCAAGCACCCTGTCTACCTTTTTCATTCACTCCTCCACCCCCACATTCAAACTCAGCCCCTCAACCGAGGTTTTCAAGTGCCTTCCAGCCATTCCTTCCTGGGCAGGTCTGCTGTTTGGAGAACTGGAGTCTGGCCTGCAGTCTGGGCCACTGACATTCCTTTTTTCCTAGGATGGTCTATCTGGAAAGTAGGGTGACCAAGCCAGTTGGGTTGAGCACAGTGCTTTGAAAAAGTGAGAGCTTGGGAGTGGAGCAGCCAGGAGCCCCTGGCTAATAGGTGGTGTCTCTTTCAGCCAACAGGATGCAAAGATGCTAAGTCACTTGGACTGCCCTGTTGTACTGGTTGCTATTGGTTTCTTTTGCTGGAATAAAACCAAAACAAAACCAAAGTGGCTGTTTGCTGAAGAGGATTTTGTTCAGTGGGAAAAAGTGCTTCTTCTACCTTAGAACAGGAAAGGCGTCAGCGTGGAGGGAGGCAGCGCTGGGCAGTCTTCTCATGGAGCCATCTGGTGGCTCTTCATAGTAAGCACCAGTCCTGCAGCTGCCTGCGAGCGCGCTGAGCTCTCTCCCCATTTCTCTCCTGGAGAAAAGGCCTCCCCAGCTCAGGAAAGGGGCGCCTCTCCATGACAGCGTGCCAGATGGCTGTCCACTTTGATTTTCTCAACGTGGCCTTCAGGGGCCTGAGGGACTTGCCCTGGGGCTTCCTGTCCACCCTTCTATCCCAGCTGCAGTCCCATGGACCCTCTGCCCTTCCCAGGCCCTTTACATTTCCTTCTCTGCTCAGGATGTCTCTCTCCAGCATCTTTGCAAGGCTGGCTCCTCCACATTGCTCATATTTCAGCTCAAATGAGCTTTCCCTGGAAAGGCTTTCTTGACTCCACTCTAAAGCAGTCCCTAACCAAGTCATTCTCCATTACAGTTCTTTCCTTCATTTTACTCGTAGGCCTTTTAATGGTATCTAAAGGGATCTCATTCATTCATGTACGTGTTTCCATGTCTATTGTCCATGTCACGCCTGACAGAGCAGGGCCTTGCCTATTTGTTCCATCTCTGTATTCCTAGCATCAAGAAAAGCGTCTGGCTTGTTTTTGACATTTAGTAAATACATGTGAAAAAATGAATGAAATTGAAGGTGGAACATGGAAAGGGAGAAGCTTCAGAGCCCAGATGGGTCCGTTTGAGGTTGTGCTGGACTCCTCCTCATTCTCCCCATTTCCTTACAGATAACAATATGTCAGAGGGTCTATTCCCATGGCTATTTCTCTGGGATTATGTTTTGGTTGCTAGGAATTTGGTTCTTTCTCACAATGCAACCTGCTTTCTCCTTTTCTTGGTTCAGTTTTTCCCAATGTATATTCATATACTCTCTTTAACAGCTTTCACAGAAGTTGTATTTCTAAGGGAAAGTTGACTTCCAAGTTTGAGGTGCCATGTCTTTTAGACATTTTCAAATATTTGATGTAAAAGCATTGAACCATGAAGAGAAATTCAAACTTCATCCAGTCAAACTGGCATGGTCAGTTTCCCTCACTGTTGAGAGCACTTGGGTTACACATTCACATCCCTTTGCAGCCAGGAGCTGCCTCTCCCCCTTTCCCGGCCAGCAACCAAGACTACCTGCTCAGCATCTTCAGTGAAGAGCCCTCAGATTCCAGGGGACACCAGCTACTGTTAGCCAGGCTTCCCTGTATCTGAACCCAGATGTGGCCAAATGTTCTCCATCAGCTTTTGCTTCAGTTTTTTCCCCAGTGTGTGTGTGTGTGTGCGCGCGCGTGTACGTGTGTGCAGTCATACATGCACACATAGTCTTGCTCCCCATAGAATCTAGAAAAGGTGAGCTTGCACCACCAGTACACTGACTATCCAATGATTTCCCCAAATCCTTTGGGGGTTATTTTCTTGTGATCGTCCCTGGCTTCTAACTTCTGCTGTCTAACTTCTGCTCTGCCCTTTCTGTTATTCTATTCCACATTTGACTCATCCTGAAATTGAGCCTCATCTCTGAGTTCCACCAACATGAACAAATAAACAGACCAACACAAACCCCACTCATGCACGGAAGTCTATAGAGAAGATTTTATAGCAGGTTTGAGAGGAAGATGGAGGGGCTTTCATTGCAACGGGACACAAGTACATATTGGAAATAGACATGGAAGTTCAGGACTCCCACCGCTGGGAGTTGTTACTGGCCACTCCCCCTACAAAGGGAGCCCCACACTTACTCACTTTGCTGGCCCAACTCTCTATCCACCTCTCTTTTTCTTATCCCTTCTTTCTTGCATTCTCCCCACCAGTTCTAACCTTCTCATTAGTTATGCAGAACAATTGAACCCTGTGACAGCCTCTTTTCCCACTCTGTGCTCTGGGCCCATTTTGCGTTTGCAGTCATCAAGTTACCCAGTAGATCCAAAGGGTTTCTTATTGCTACTCTCCTTAGAAGGCAGTGGTGGTTTAAGCAGCATTTTTCCTCCCTATGCAAGTGATTTCTCTAAGGAAAGGCCAGTGGGAACTTGATGCCCTGTGTGTCATCCAGAGGAAGAATCCAGAAAATACCAAAGCTGGCGTTGGGTTTTCAGAGGCCCACCCATTACCACCTACTGCTCTATCCTGAGATGGTAAATGGCTCTCGGCCCTGTATGAGCTGCTCAAGTCAACTGCCAAAGTTTCTGGAGTAGCTTTGTCTCCATAGCGCAGCAGAGAGCCCCTGAGGCCTGTTTGTCCTTTCACTGGGGGTGTTTTTCCATCTAGGCTGAGCTAGTTTTCATGAGCTTTCCTCTGCCTAGAACTTAAGAAAAAGAAAAAAGAACGCAGTGGAAGAGCTGGGCTGCTGGTAGACGGATTTCCTGGGGCTGGAGATGTTTTTTGAGCAGGTTGTGCTGTGGAGGTACCCCAGGCATGAGAAGGAAATCCAAGTCATAGAGCGCTCAAGGTCAGTGGTCTTCAGAGAAGCTGCGGGCAAAATTGCCCCTCACTTTGTAGCTGCAGGATCCGAAGCCAAGAGCGGTGAAGCGATTCATTTGCTCAGGGTCGCACATCAAGGTAGTGTGATTTATGGTCTACTGCTCAGTTGGGTTAGAGAAGTAGGAATCCCCTTGGATTTTCCTGGCTTTGGGAAGAGACCCACGCCAGGCGTATCTGGGCTGCTCTAGAGAACCCGCAGCTCTTTGAATCAAGGAAAAATGAGTCAATTGCTTGCTCTTTTCAGCTCTTGAACTTTAAAACTCTTGAGTTGTGGTTCAGTATTTGAGGTGGTATGTGCTCTTGGTGAGGGGGTGGAAGGTGACAGGGAGGATTCAGAAAATGGTGATTAGATTCTCTGAGATGTCTGGGGGAGGAGGAAGCACATGCAAAGGCAGTGGGTTCCTCCTGTCAGTGGAATGAAGACCTGTAAAAGGACGATTTGATGTCAGCTCTTTCCCTCCTGTACCGAAGTGCAAATAGTATCTAGTTGAGTTTTTCTTTGGCAGAATGACTGCTGTGTAAACTGGAATCAGAGCAAAAAATCTTGCATAGTATTGTTTGTGACAGAGAATCTGTTGTGGCCAATTTAATTCAGCTCAACAAGTAATTCTCAAGCATTTAGTATATGCCCAGCACAAGGCCAGATGTGTTGAGGAAACGGGAAGAAAGGCTTTCCAGTATTGTCTGCGCCCAAGACAGGACAAGCTGAGTAAGAAATCAAGACCCATCTAGGAGGAGCAGATAGAAAATGAGACTGAAAAGCTTAAATGCCAAAAGTCATGGTACAGACAATATATGTTCAGAAAAGGGGTCAGCAGTAGGATCATGAAGAGGTGGAACCTGGGCTAGAGTAAAAGCTGGGTGTTTGGAGGACTGTCTCTTCCTCTTGCATGAGGAAGGTGCTCAGTAAAAACCTCAGAGGTAGAGGGAGGGCAGGGTGGTCAAGAGCAGTGATGTGGAGGTGATCAGAGGCCTGCAAGGGCTGGAGCAGACTAGCAGGCACAGAGGGTATGTGACAGACTTGCAGGGAGTGTGGGAGGGCTGAGCCATCTCCAGGGTGCAGTGTGGACTTGCTGCGAGGCTCAGGGAAGCACTGAGAGGCAGGGGGCTCTGCTTTGGAAGGCCCGCTGGCCATAGGCAGGTTGGGGAGGTGTGGCACTGGACAGGACTCCGCTTTTTCTCTTTGCCTTGGCCCTTTAACACCCTGACTGCAAAGTGATGCCATGAATTCGCTCTCAGGGCTATGTTCTAGAGAATGAATCTCAGGGTGGGGTGCAGAGTGGACACTTGGAAGCATAGGAAACTTAGGTTCCAGGAACTCGGGGGCTGAGACATGGACCAGGGTGGTGGCCAAGAGAGCAGTCAGAAAGAGAAGAATTCGGGATATTCAGAGGTCACTCTTAGGATGCTTTTAACTAAACTCAGTCGGGTTGCAGGTAACAATGGTTGGTTTAGGGGAAGAGAGATTTTTGGGGAAGTGGTACTGGAGTGTGTGGTGACTGTGACATGTCTTAGAAGCAGCCAGAAACACGGGATTAGAGACTGGCTGGGCAAAGAAGGGGAGGTGAAAGTAAAGCCTTGGAGGGTGGCTTTGAATCCCACTCTAATGCTTACCAGCTGTGTGACCTCGGACACTTGACTGGGGTAGGGTGACCAACTCACCCACTTTGCCTGCAACTTGGCCAGTTTTAGCTCTGAAAGTACTACATCCCATGGAGTCTCCCAGTCCCAAGCAAACTCACACAGCTTGCCTGGACCTGTCCTGGTAAGAAAACAGGAAGTCCCATATCCTGGGAACTCGGAGGTTGAAAAATGGAATGGCTGGTGAACCTACTTGACCCATTTTAGCCTCAGTTTCCTCATCTGAAAAGTGGGAATAATAACAGTCCCTTCCTCAGAGCTGAGTGTGGATTAAATAAAATAGTATGTATAAAGTAGTCAGCATAAAGACTGGCACAAAACAGTAGGAAACTAATCCTTATTGAAAGGGTGAGGTAGCTGAGTCCAGCAAATGAGTACACTGGGTGTAGAGGGGATGGGCAAAATCCTCCCATGTCCCCAGGGAACATCTGTGGAGCACTACCTTTGTGCAGAGAACTTGTGTTTTGGGATTCTACCTGTATTTGTAAATGAGGGTTTGCCAAGAAAATTAGTCATGTAAACAAGGGAAATGTTAGACCATTGAAGAGGGCAAAACTTAGCAGTAGCTTTTACATTTTAATAATGCTTTTGCTAATTGTAAGCGAACATATCCCTTCTCCAGAGGATTTCCAAGACTCTCTAAAGACGCCCATCTCCACTCTGTGGCTCAGTTGACACTTGGCTGTACGTGCTCAAATGAAATAACACCACAATGTGTTCCAGTATTTACTCACAAGTTTATTCACTCACATTCAACAAATATTTTAGTATATTTTTGTGTGTTGGGCACAATGCTAGGTATGGAGGCTACAAAGAAATATGCAAAGTGGTCTGTATTCTCAGAGAATTTGATAAAATTGTTGTATCATTACACTTATTTTCCTTATTTAAAGTGGAACCATGATTCCCCCTCCCTTATGCATTTCCCACTAGCACCAAGGCCTTCTGACAGCTACATATAAGATTTTACACCACCTTTAGAGTTCTATAAACCAGAAATAGAGAAATCTGGAAGTCCCCATCAGGGCATCTTGAAGAGATAGGCTGGGAGAGGAAAAGATAGACCAGAAGAGCAGGAGAAAGGATGGGGGAAGGGAGGAGGGGGAGGGGGGAGGGAAGGGTTAGGGGGCAGGTGGGGGTGGGGAGCAGAGGGGAGGAGTTCCAGTAAAGCCGTCTAAACTGTGAGAGGCAGCTGGAGGGCAGGACAGACTGGAGAAAGGGGGGAAGCTGTGCACGTGGCAGGTGGGCAGGGGAGGCTGGAGGGATGTGCTCATTAGGCTATAGTCACCCCCCAGTTGAATAAAAATGGTGAAATTACACACAGGAGGGGTTTTGTTTTATCATGACTTTTTTCTTTAACCAGGGTAAAGATCGGGGCATGCGGACAAAGACGGGGTCCCCGCGAGAGCTTTGCCTCTTCTCTTTGCCTGGCGGGTGGGTGTCTCCTAGTCCCGGCGTCCCTGCCCACAGCCCCTTCTCCATACCGACCACCAGGCAGGACCTGCTCTCCCCGACCGAGGCCGCCGCCTCCAGAAGCTGGCAGCTCCCCTGAGCTCTGCAAGCCGCCGCTTCCCCAAACTGCTTCCTTCTCAGAACCTTTCTGGAGCAACCTCGGCGCCGCCCTTCCTCTTCCTTCACCTGAGCAGGCAAAGCAGGGTCAAGGTGAGAACTCTGTGGCCCACTCCTTGCTTTCATTTCCTTCAAAACACATTCCCCTTTTCCATATATCCCTGAGGCTTTCATAAAGTAAGAGATTCGGGATAAAACTGCTGAACACACCCCAGGCCTCAGAGGCCAAGAAGGAAGAGTTGTGTGTAATAATCGGTTCACTTTGTTTTGGAGAATGACCAGGCTGGGGGCCTACAGAGAGCATAACTGTTAGCCAAGAGCTGCGGCCCAGAAGGTGGAACAATTCTGTGATCTGAGCCAAGTAGTCAGATCACTGGCTGCCTCACTCAGCAAAACCCGAAGGCAAGGGCTGGCCAGCCCCTGAATGGCTCCTCTTGCGGTGGGTTGCAGCGACCCCACCTTGGTTTACTTCCTGGGTTACGGTTTTAAGGGACAAAACCATTGTAGACTTGAGGCCTGACAGGAAACTGTGCTGTTACATAGCGATTTGGGGACTTTTTTTTTTTTTTTAATTACTCAGTCTATTTGAAGGATGCGCAGCTATTAAGTACAATCAGCCAGGCAATTCCTTTTTGAACATGGCTCCGCTGTGTATCTCAGTCCCTTTTGAATTCAGGCTTCTATGTTTCTGTACCTTGATTTTGCTTTGCAGCATTAGACTCCCAGGATGCTTTTAGGTATTACTCAACAGCCTGGACAGTCCATATTCCAAGCAAACTCACGGAGATGGTATCTGCCTGGTGTTTCCACAGGCGCAGGGCTAGCTTGGAGATGATTACATTAAATTATGCTTGCCTATCACATAATAGTTTGCAAAGCACTTTCCTCATGCAGTAATTCACTGAAGCCTGAAACAACTCTGCCAGATGGGTATGATTATCCCCAATTTGTTGATGAGGAAATGGAGGTCCAGAGAGGGGACCTGCCTAACCGAGTCTTAGAGCTAGTGGCAGATTCAGATTTCCTGACTTAAATTGTACGCTTTCCCATCAAACCTGTTGTCTTTCAGCGACATAAAAATAAGATCCTAACTAATACGGATTGAGCTTTTACTGTTTGCCAGGCACCATGTTGAATACCTTACCTGCATAATCTCATTTAGTTTTAACAGATACACGAGGGAGCGATGTTATTATCCCCATTTTACAGATGACAAAATGAAGGCTTAGAGGGATTAAATAAATTGCTCACTGTCACATGGTGAAGCAGTAGGAAATGAGGGACCTAAACCCAGCTAGTTTGATCCCAGAACTGGTGTTCTTAACCCCTGACCACTCATAGTGTCCAATCAAACCTGGGCACTTCTATTTGATTGTCTAAACAGTTTCTTTGTCTCTCATTTAAAAATTTAAATGGTCTGGAATACCAACAGAGTACAGGGCAACAGAGAACAGGGCATTTGGAAGACCGAGGGGAGCATGAGGCTGGAATGGAGAAGGAGGAGGGGATTTCCCATTCCACCATGGCCACAGGGACAAGGACTGAAGGGCATGGTGGTGTCATGCGTGTGCAGGAACACAGTGCCATCACTTCTTTCCAGCCATATGCACCATTGCAGGCTTTTTTATAGCACCACATATGGTACTTTCTTAATTGAATTTTTCATAATAATTGATCTGACCTGTATCATTCTGTTAGCTTTAGCAAAACAAATTCTGACAGGTTTTGATATTAGAACTAAAAATATGTTTCAGGCTGGCAGAGGAGCCATAAAGCAGGCTGAAATCATCCTAATGATAATGTACAATCTGCTGTTACCATAAAGTTCTTATTATTTACATGTAGCAAACCATCCAGAGATAATGTGAGCCTTGAGTCTCCTTCCAGTTTTTACTGATTTCTCTAATTTACCAAATGGGGGTATGGGAGGGCTAGAAAAGGCTCCCCAGGTCACCTTGGCGTGCCCGTCGTGGTGCCTCAGTGTGTCACGTGGAGTCTTTGTGGTGCTGCTGCTCATGAATCTTCAGGATGACCATCCTCATGGGGCTCGAGGGTTGTTTCAGTTAAAAAACTTACGGATCAGAAAGGGGAGATGCATGCTCGTTTTATCAGGTGTTTTGGGCATTTTCCTGGCAACAATCCTGATGGCATTCAGAGGGGTAGAGTGAGCAGAATGCCCTCAACCTGGGCGCCACTTTTATAGAGCCTGATCTGGACGTCCTCCTGCCACACCACTCCCTCAGGGTGATGATTCTGCAGGGCTGAGGCATGTCCACGTGGCTCCCACGGCCTTCCATACTGCAGGCACCAGGAACCCCCACTGCTGCCCTAACAGCCCTGAGCCCACCTCCACAGACAGGCCTCTTCTCTGGCTCTGACTACTGGGGAGGCCATCATACCGTTGGTAGCACACTTCTGAGCTCTGAGGGGATGCTGAGAGGCAGCCACCGCAGCAGGGGCTGTGGCTGGAGCTTGGACATGTGGACAGAGGGTCTATATACACGTGAGCAAAGTCCCCTCCCAGTGTGGGATGGGGTACGGATGGGAGGGGACAGTGCTGCCTCAGGCTAGGGGCCCCCTTCTCCTCATGTGTTGTGCTCACTGAGAAGTTTGAAACTCTAAGGGTTTGGAAATTGGACTTGGCCTTCCAGGTCATTATGAAGGTGTATTTGCCAAGAAGGACTGAAAGTATTTCCTGTTAGCTTGACTTATACTGGTTATATGCTTTGGTATATGTTATGTGAGCCTCCATTTGCATCTTGCTCCAGCCCATGAAAATGTGACCTTGGGCCTGAGAGAGCAGGGACTGAACTTGGTGGACAAAATAGGTGGAATCGGGGGGTGGCGGTCAGGGGGAGGTGCGCAGTGTGCAGAACATAGGACTTCTCCTTCTTTCCCTCTCCCAAGGTGATGAGGTCATGGAAAGAATCTCACTAAGGAATGGAGAGCAGGGAAACTGGGACTCTCCATTTTCATTCATAATCAAGTAACAGAAAGTCCTGGGCCAGTTCCTTGGAGGGTGTAGATTAGCAGTTCCCAAAGCGCATTCTCGACCACTTGCTCTCCCATAGATCCTCTGAAAAAAGTTCCGTGGTCCATTGCTTTTGGGAAACAAATTCCCTCTTCTTTGAGTCTTAATGCACATTTGCATAATAAAGCCTTCTAAAGTCCTGGAGTTAAAAAAAAACAGATTAATTTAATTAGCCTAGTTTCCTTCATCAAGCATTTATTGAGTGCTTGCTGTGTGCCAGGGGCTATGCTGTGTGCTTTATATATGCACATTTTATTTAATTATCACACCAGCCCTGTGATTTGGGCATTGTTAGTATCCCGTTATTACAGATGTGGAAACCAGGGCTTAGGAAGGCTAAGCAACCTGCTTGGGATAAGGGCTGCAGCCTTGCCCCCTGACTTTGGGGCTGAAGTCAGGCCTGCTCATTCCCACAAGCAGGCTCATGATCTCCTTTTTTCCTGTGGGTCATTAGGCATCTTTCTTATACTTTTCTCTTTTAGTGGTTATTACCACAGGCTCAGTGATCATATTTATGTACATCATATTTATATGTACATCATATAAAAAAGAGACTGTTTTTGTTTCTCATTCTAAAAATCATTCTGAATTGAAAAAAGATTGGAAAGAAATGCCAAGCATACAAATGGCCAATAAGCAGATAAAAAGATGCTCAGCATTATTAGTCATTGGGGAAATGTCAAATCAAAACCACAATACCACTTCATGCCCACTAGGATGGCTCTACCAAGAACCCCAGGAAATAATAAATGTTGGCAAGGGTGTGGAGAGATTGGAACCCTCCTACATGGTTGGTGATGATGTAAAATGGTGCAGCCACTTTGGAAAACACCTTCCAGTTTCTCAAAAAGTTAAACATAGAATTGCCATATGACTGAGCAATTCTATTCCCAGTTCTACCCAAGAGAAAGGAAAATATTATGTACACATGAAAACTTGTACACAAACGTTCATAGCAGCATTATTCATAATAGACAAAAGGTAGAAACCACCCAAATGTCCATCAATGGATGAGTGATAAACAAATGATGATATATCCAAAAACCTGAACATTATTCAGCCATAAATGGGGATGGAATACTGATATATGCTGCAAGATAGATGAACTCTGAAAACATTAAGCTAAGTGAAAGAAACCAAACACTAAAGAACAAATATTGTATGATTTCCTTTATATAAAAGGTCCGTAATCTATACAGATAGAAAGTAAATAAGTGGTTACCTAGGGCTGGGGTTCAGGGAAACTAGGGGCAGGTGATAGCTGAAAGATTATATAGTCTCTTTTTTTAATAATGCAAATGTTCTAAAATTGTGGTGCAATACTAAAAATTGTGAAATATTAAGAGAAATTTACATTTTAAACATGAAGTTTACATTATATCTCAGTATATTTGTTACTTCCCCAAACCCCCCAACTGTATTAAAGACAATTATGAAAAAGAGATCAGCTTGACTTTTGAACACCATGGTCTTTTCTATTTCAGCTTATTCTCTTCTTACCTCTGTTCATCACATTCCATATCAGTGTGCATGCATTGTTAGTCACTCAGATAAGAGGACAGAGAGGCTAGTAGCGATGCTATTTATTCATTGATTCCTTTGCTGATTCACTCACTGGTCATTCTCTTATTTATCCATCCATCCAATGCACATCCATTTGAGCACTTCTGTATGCCAGGCACTGTGCTAGGATGCAGCCATGAGTAAAGTAGACAAGATCTTAGACAAGTTCACAAGGAGCTCACGGTCTTTTCAGGGCAATGGAAAAGCACTCAGGCAACTGTATTGCAAATTTTGAGATAGTGAGGCTTTGGGGACGGTCACAGAAGCCCTCTCAAAAAAGTGACATCCCAGCTGATTGCTGAATGAAGGGTGACATGTTTGGGAAATTTCTAGGGTCTCTAAATATGAAGAGTCAGGGCAGTTAGAGAGTGGGGTGAGTTAAGGTTAAAGGCATAGGTACAGACCAGACAAAGCAGAGCCCAGTGGCCATATCACCAAGGCTGTGTTAAAACCTGATGGCACCGGGGAGCCAGCGAAGGCTTGTAAGCAGGGCAGTGTTCTAAACACATACGTTATGTGGGCCTCCATTTGCATTCTTGCTCCAGCAATATTTTCAAATTATTGTAATTGAAATAACCATACTTGCTATGGTCTGAATGTTTGTGTCCCCTGCTAGAGTCATATGTTGAAATACTAATGCCTGATGCAATGGGAATAGGAGGTGGGGTCTTTGGGAGGTGTTTAAGTCATGAGGGTGGGCCCTTATAAAAAGAGGCTCCAGAGAGACCCGAGCTCCTTCCACCATGTGAGGACACATACAACCCAGTCTGGGCTATTTTGTTACAGCCACCCAAGGACATCAGGGCAACACTGTGTGTATTCTCTAATGTTTCAAAGTATTTTTCTATGCATTTATGTAAGTTTCTTAATTACTGTTTATAATGGCTGTATATTTAATCAAATGGACACTATGTCTTACCACAGTGTATCTCTATCATAGGACATGGAGGTTTTATTTCCAGTTCTTTCCTCACAATCCTTCTATTTTAGTCAATATGGCAATGGATATCCTCACTTTCTCATGCATATATGCCCTCCCCATTCTCCATTCTGGTTAAAATTGTAATGGACATTTTACTTGTATTATTTTTCTAGGAGTTCTTCCCAGGAATGATTATCAAAGGGATTAAAATCTTTCTAAACAGGCTGTGTCAATTGATAGTCTCTTTGCAAGTACAAGATTAGCAGGAGCATTTCTTTTTTGTCCTTTTTCCTTTTTTTGGTGAAGGGAACTTCTGTCTGTGCATACCATTTGTCTAAATTCACCTGCTGAACTATTTATAGGCTGAATGGTTCATCATATGTTAGGCAGGACATCAAAAAATAAGAAAATCACATCAAATTTGAGATTAGTGGTCAGGATTAGATACTTTAGAGAAATGTCAGGACCATGAATTAAATAAACTAAATCCAAGCTTAAATCACAAGTGCTGTTGAGGCAATTTTGCCAGGTTGCCTACCCTACTGTTTCTGTCAGAATTAAAGTGTTTTCCCCAAGAGAACCATGGTTGTTTAAAAATAAGATTTTGTTATTTGCCATTTTGGAGCCTTGCGTCCATCAAGAGAACTCACTAGGGAAAGGCAGTGGCCTTTGGTATAATAAAAATCTATCTAAATACAATGTGGCATTAATGCCCTCCTCTGAAATACTGTCAAAATAAAGATGACATTTAAACATCCTTGCTACTACAGCCCATAAAAAGAGAATTACCTCTTATTCGGTGGATCCCACAAGTAATAATATATTTTTATAACAGCAGTAGCAGTTCCTTCAGTTGGATGCATGTTTGCCTTTAGCAGGAGGAGTTGGTTCCAGGAAGGTTTCTGCTGAAGGAGTTTGTCTTGGCTAATGTTAGGCCTGTAGAATGGGGCATTCTACAGCATGTTGGCTTCAAAATGATTGTTTTCTGTCTTGAATGTTGAAATCCATCATTTCCTCCTTGAGATCTCTCTGCAGAAACATTGACGTGTGGGAGACTTTAAAGGAGCATGAGGTGTGCTGTACAGAGTCAGGAGAAACAGGAATCTAGTCTCTACTCTGCTCCTAATTACTTCACAATTTTAAGGCCCTGGGTAGGCAACTTTTTGAGCCTCCCAGTAAAGCGATGTGAATTTACTGTTAGGGAAATAAACAAGGGATAGTTTAGAATTTGCATGGAAAAGGAGGTTTAACTCTCCTAGATTCTCTAAACTGATGGCTGAAACATAGTGGCAATGTCTGGGCCAGGCCAGCTTGTTCTAGTGGCTGAGGGACTCAGTAATGGGAATATTTGCTAGGAGCTAGTGTGTGGCAGTCGAAAGAACACAGTGTGGGCATCAGGAGGCTTGAGTCCTAGCGAGTCTCTTCTTCCTTGTTACTGGGACTTGAGCATTTCAAATATCTTCCCTGGATTTTAAGGAAGCATGTTCAACCTTTGAGTGAGTTTGCTGGTTCTGTGATATCTGGGAATTACTTCCAGCTAGGGCATTTGGTGGTTCTGTGATTTCTTTCTGAGGAAGTTCCAGCCTCTCCATTTATTTCAACATGGAATGTTCATGCCCTTCAATGGACCAACTCCTAGGGCCTTATCCCAAATGGCTGTCCATGGAATCGAGGATTCTCCTGGGCCATTTAGATCACCATTCCCCGAAGGGTGGTTGGAATGGCATATGTCATCACATAGTGTCAAGTGGAAACTATTTTTAGGAACAGAGGAAGAAAAAGGCAACACTCACATTTTATTCAGCTTTCCATCTGGGGATGCAGACAGGCTTGGATAATTACACAGTAGTAGAATGATTCACTTTGTGATGTAAGTAGGGGATCAACAGGGCATTCAGATTAGTATTTGGAAACTGAGGAAAAGTTTCAGGTGGTTCTGGGAGAAGACTCAGGTCCTCTATTTGTTGAAAACAGATTTTATTTGATTCTTAGCTCAGCAAGAGACTTCACAAAAGAGACTTCAATTAGTGCCTCCAATTGACAGGATACAGATGCAGTGTCATGTGAACATCTATTACTTTTCATATATCATGTTCAGCATTTGACTCATGCACTTTGTCTTGGTGGACACAGACACCTTATAAATACTATTGTTTTCAGGAGTAAACAAGCTCCTCTTGATGTGTGAGCTGGTCACACTAGTAGATGCTCAGAGTGTGCTGATTGTATGGTTGAATCAATGTAATGAAAACTCTCCTCTCATTATGTCCTTCATGGCCATTCTGATTTTCCATTTCATATTATTAGGTTTGATTCAAGTCTCAGGGTTGGCTTGGAAAGGGAATGTCCGAATCTCTTTAACTAGCTTTGTTTTGGGAGGGTGATGGTGAAAGAAGTATGGGTGGGGGGAGTTGAAAGGTGTCGTTTTGTCTCTGCTAAAGCCTTCTTTTTGAAGAGGATTTAGATGTAGGATTTTGTTGGCCAGTACATTTTCTTCCATTGTTTTCTACCCATTGTTTCCATGAAACCAACTTACTAGTAATAATTACAAGCTCTAAGATTAAGTCCTGGTGTTGAATTTGTAAACATTTCATCTTGAAGACGTTCTTCTAGGTTGAAAGAGCTCAGTTTAATGAAGAGCACAACTTCCAAAAGGCTTTCTGTCCTGGGTTCTCATGACAGCCACCCATTTGGCTGTGCGATGTAGGAGGAGCTCGTGCTCAGACACTGAGCCTTCTCCACAGGTCTCCTCATTCCTTGGTGAAGGCGGCGGGTTCTTCCCATCATTGGTACAGCTAAACTGTAAGAGTAGGAGGCTCAGATAATGTGGTTCATGTACCTGTGGTTTGTCTTTCTGAAGGTGGCTGACAGTTGGGGAATCCCTGGGATTTACCAAATATTCTGTCTATGCAGAAGTCAGTTATTGATTCAGGAGAATGAGAACTACATGTTATGATGGTTAATTTTATGTGTCAACTCAACTGGGCTAAAGGATGCTCAGATAGCTGGTAAACTTCATTTCTGGGTGTGTGTGAGGGTGTTTTTGGAAGACTCACATTTGAATCAGTAGACTGAGTAAAGAAAAGCACCCTCACCCATGTGACTGGGCATCGTGCAATCCACTGAAGGCTGCATGGAGCAAAGAAGTGGAGGAAGGAAGAATTTGCTTTCTGTTGAGCTGGGACCTCCAACCTCTCCTGCCTTTGGACATCAGTTCTCCTGGTTCTCAGGCCTTTGCACTCACCTGGTACTAATACCACTTCTCTTCTGATGCTTAGACCTTTGGGTTTAGGTTGGAACTACACCAGTTGCCTCCCTACCACCTCCTGATTGCAGATGGCAGATTGTGGGACTTCTTGGCTTCCATAGTTATGGGAGGCAATCCCTCCTCTTTCTATATATTTATATATACCCTGTTGATTCTTGTTTCTCCGGAGACCCCTAACTAATGCACATCCTGAAGTCTTTTCAAATTATTACTACATTATTACTTTCATTAAATGCATAAGCATTTATTTTCTTAGTACCTAAAATGTGTCAGGCACTGGGGATACCTATAAATCAAAGATATAGCCCCTTACTTCAGGGAAAAGACCTGGAAAAGATATCCCAAGCTGAGGGGCAACATATGTGAAAAGAAGCCATAAAAAGGATGTACCTTTCTGGGAACCACTTGTAGTATGGGATGGTTGGAGTGCAGGTTGTGTGTGCATATCTTGGCCTAAGGTGGAATGGATAAGTGGTGGGAAATGAAGTTGGAAGGGAAGCAGAGATCAGGTAATGGAGGTTCTGCCTTGTGTATCATTTGAAGGAGTTGATCTTTATCCTTGACTGATAATATGGGGAGGCATCCAAAGATTTTGAGCATGAAAGTGACATCCACTCAGTAATCCAACAGATATTACCAGGTACCTACCATGTACCGCTGTGGTTTTAGGCACTGAGGTTGTAGCTGTAGACACGGTGCTGGGTTCCTGTCAGACAGGTCTCGATGTGCATTTTTGAAGGAGTTGTGTGGTAGTGATGTGGGAGATAGTTTAGGGCCAAGTGAGAATCCTAGACTCTTCATGTTTTCACCTGCATTAAGACTGTCTGGGATGTGTCAATTATTGTTTTCAGCATTCCCCAGAGCAAAACAGTGGCTTATTTTCAGTACTTACAAAAAATTCCAAAACATTGTCACCTGAGTAACTACTGATAAGAAGCCTGATGAATGAGCAGGTAGGACATTTATAGAAATAAAAGTCACCATTTTTATGTATTAGGTTACAGAACAATAGAAACATGTGGAAGATAAGGGAAGTTGTGCAGCATTCGGGAAGTGATCCTAGGAAATACCTGTGGGGAAGCAGGAAAGTAAAAAAAGGGAGGGGGTGTGTTTTACAGCCAGCAGCCTCTGGGGCCAATAGAGCTGATCTCACGGGATTTGAGGGAGACTGGGTAGAACACACCTCAGAACTATCTCAGCTGAGGGACCAGGAAGCCGGGGTGTTTATCCACCAACTCCTCATCTATCAGTAGTCAAGGGCTGCTTGCAAGGGCATTGACTTCCAAACTGCCCTCCTCACAGGCACCATACTCCTGAGGCCTGAGAGTCCCAGGTGTTCATGGGAAGTGACCATAGGGGCTTTGAGATGGATGCTGAAGGGATGTGGGTGGGGGGCCCAGTGATAGCATCTGCTACAGGAATTAATATTTCTTGGGTAGTTTTCTGAAAGTCATTCAGGGGTACCGAACTCCATACCTGGCAATAATACGTATAAAACAACAGTCCTAAGGGCAAAGTTAGATCAATTCTTCTCAATGGGGGCAATTCAGCCTGCCAGGGGACATTAGCCAGTGTCTAGAATTGGGAGAAGAAGAGTGCTACTGGCATCTAGTGGGTAGGCCAGGGATGCTGTCAAACATTATATAGGGCACAGGACCACTCCACACCCCAGCCCTGCCCAGCCCTATAAGAAAGCATCCATCCCAAAATGTCAGCGGTGCTGAGACTGAGAAACTCTGGGTTAGATCAATGTTGTTTCAGAAATAAGAACTCCAAGGTCTAGAGAAGTTGAGTAACTTTTTTTTTTTGTTTGGTTTATAAACCCAGTACATGGCCCAGCCAGGATTTGATCGAGGTTTATCTGTGTCCAAAGCCCATACTTTTTGATTTATGTTGCTCTGCATTCCAGAGAGAGACGAAGAACCCAAAGCCCAGAGCTCACTGAAAGGACCTCGGCACCAGCATTGGCCACATCTTCTGACCCAGGACTTCAAAGGAGCCTGGAGCTGGCTGGGACTGGAAGGAGGTGGGGAGTACGCACCTTTCCCACCTTTCCCTGGCCTCTCTCCCTCTCTTGGGCAAGTTGGGGCAGGCTCAGTGGGCACAGATCCTGGATCTGCATACCAGGGCTGGCGCGTTGCCCTTAGCTGGAAGCCCTGACTCCTTCCCAGAGCACAAGAACGCCCTTCTCTGCCAAAGCTGGCTGGTGGTTCTTTCTGGAATGGCAACTCTCCCCATCCCCCCAGGCTTGGGACGGTCTTCTGGCAAGCATATGTACTGAAGAGTTACAGGTGGTGCAGACACGGTTTGGAAGGAATCCCAGCTGGGCCTCCTCCCAGGAGCCCTCTGATCACTCACCAGATAACTCTAACTGCTTGCAGAATCCCAGGAATCTTAGCTGCTCCAGGAAACCAGCTTCAAGGGCAACAAGAGCTTCTGAGAAGCTAGAATAATCTTGGAAGCTGAAATTGCTTTGTCCTTTTGCCTCCTTCGGGTAGAAATATTTTTTGCAATATCACTGAAGTCTCCATATTTTTTCCTTATGAAGGGGAGTGACTACAGTAATTAAAAGAGGAGTGGGAAATACGAGGCCCAAGGACAGGCCCAGAATCTGGTGACTTTATCCAGATACCTTCAGGTCTCTGAACTCGAGTTTCTTTTTGGGGGCGGGGGGCAAAGTATATACATCACTTTGCTTTAGGCACAGGACAAAGCTCTTTTGAGAACTTTCAGCTCTGTAGTGTCATGTCTTCTGGTTTCCAGAGCTACATCCTTCCCCAGGGAAATTCACATCTATCACATATGCTGATCCTGGTCTGTTTAATCAAACTTTCATTTGATGTTAGTTGGAATTTCACATGTGGACCAAGTATAGAAAAATTAAGTGATTCCAGCAGCTTAAGTCTAAAGGGAAACATTAACCTTTGGTATTAAATAAATTAAAACGTAGTATATCTCAGCAGCACAGTTTTGGAGTCACTAAGCAGTAGGTAGTTTACTTGCTTATTCATTACTTCTTTTTTTTCATTCATTCGACAAGCTGTAAATGAGTACTTATCAGGGGGAAGGCTTTTAGTAGGTGCTTAGGGATATTAAGGCAAGTATGATGAAGTTCTTGCTCTTGAGAAGCGTAAAATCTAATGGGAAAAGAGAGATGAAAAGCTATCTCACATCACAGAATATAAGTATTACAAGAGAAGTATGGAAAATATTCTTTTCTGTCCTAGGCTATGAAATAGTTCTGGCATGGTAATGAGGCAGCAAATGTGGGCTACATTTTTAAGAAAATAGGCCTTGGAAAGGAAGAGAAAAATAGTCCTTTAGTCAAAGGGGTTGGTAAAATTTGGGGAAAATATATCAAGCAACGAGGCTTGGTTCCCAAATAATGTCTTTCCTTAAGAACTTCTTGTCCTCTTCTCCCATTATTGTATGCATTAGAGCAACTAAGTTATTGTATTACATACCAGTGCCCCTCAAATTGTGGCCAGTGGGCTGTTGCTACTACTCCATGATGAGATAAGTAGAGAAACTGATGGTGTTTAGAAACAGTTAAAACCATTTGACAATAATTTTAAGTCTGTTGACTCTAACAACTGTAAGAAATTGGGGGTTGTATTTTGTGTAATTTAAAAAAATTTCATCTTTCTAGTAGTTTATTTTTGTTGTATTTTCCAACAGAATCAATCTGTGGCATATTGAGTAAAAAACAATAAAAAGCTATTCCATTCCATCTATGACTTGAGAAGCACTATACCAATGATTGTTTACATCTGGCTTCCCATTAGACTATGAGCTTCTTCAGGGCAGGAGCTAAAAAACATGTATTTTTCATGTTTGTATTTCAGTCCCAAGCCTAAGAGTAAGTGTTCCTTAATTATTTGAGTTAAATGGAAACATAAATGAGATTTGGGTTAATCATCAGTGAGTTATTTTCACCTTTTAGAAAGCCTATATGTATTTCTCAGCTTGAATCAGTTCTTGGAGTCCACATTCATTCACTATGAGAGCAACAGGCTTGGATTTATTTTTCTAGTGATAATTTTAAGCTTCAAGGTTGTAGCTCTGAATTTTAGTGTCCTGTTATTTTGTGGATGTATTCTTGGTCATCTTATCCATATCCTCTAGGAGCCTAAAGATTGAATCCTCACCACCCCTATTCTTTTTGTGTGATGCTCCAAATTTAGTATATTGGACTCTTTCCAGTTTTATATGTTTCTTAAAATGCAGAAACTTAATATAGCATTGCCTCTCTTATAATGCCTGTTCTTTTCCTGACATTTATTCATTCATTCTGTGCATTCATTCATTCAACCACATATTCCCCAAAATTTGTAAATACTATTATGGGCCTGACCCTGTGCTAGGCACCAGGGATACAAAGAATGATAAACCAACTTCTCACTTTTAAAGATTTGCAGTCTGGGCACAAATACAAAAGCACACTAAGGAATTACAGGTACTAGGATGGAACTATAAGAGAAAAGAAAGGGCACAGATTGGAAGTGGTCTGTTCTATGTTGGAAGCCAGGTGAGGCTTCATGGAAGAGGTGTTTCATGAGTTGAGGTAGGAATGTGAGAAGGTGTTCATCAAGGAGACAGTATCTGGCAGAGAACACTCAGTGAAGATGCACAGAACTTGTAGCCTGGCTCACATACTGACTCTGCTACTCCAAGCTGTGTGACTTGGGCAAGTTAGTTGCCAGACCTGGACCCCAGGTTCCTTATAACTTTGATGGGAATAATAATAGCCACAGCTTCATAAAAATCCCTGTGAGTTTTAAAGGAGTGCTTTTGTACATAAAATGCTTATAACAGCATGTGCCTAGGGAACTCTATAGATTTTGAAATGAAGGTTTGAGGGTAAAATAGAAACCAGGACAGTTTCACTAGGGATAATATCAAGTGGAGCTTTCTATATACACCAAGGAATTTCTACTTTATCTTGCAGATTATGAGGAATTACAGAGGACTCTTAGCAGGAAGTAACACGATCAGATTTATGTTTTAGAGTTACTTTGGCTCGCAATAGAGAATGAAGGGTGCAATATCAGAGTGAGCAAAACCACTTGGGAGACTGTAACAATCTTCCTGACAAGACATGATGAAGGCATGGAAAGGGAGAGGAGATGGATGTGGTCAATATCACTGAGCTCAAAGCTGAAGAACTGATGGTGAATTACATGATGTGAGAGCACAATAGTCTAGGATGATTTTTCTATCACCTGGCTGGGTGGGTAGTTGGAAGGTAGAGGGTGGTAACTTTTACAGAGATAAGGACTACAAAAGGAGTCAGCTCTGATGGAAAGGTGATGAATTGCAATTTGTACCTCTTGAGGTCTAGGTGTCTGTGTGACATCCACATGGAGATGTCAAATAATTGGAGCTGTGGAGATGGAGTTCTGGTAATAGATCTGAAGTAGATATACAGGTTTGAAACTATCTGCTTATAGAGGGCAGTAGAACCTATATGCAAGCGAGTGAACTGACTGGGGAAAGTCATATTATTGAAAGGGGCACATTGAGCTGATGTCTTCAGAAAATAATTGGTATTATTTACTTCAGTCTGGAGAAAGAGTTTGGGTGAAACTCTTAACTGGGTAGAATCATTTGCAGGGAGTAATCAGGATCAATAAGGTCAAAGCAAAGGCTCAAAGAAAGAAAACATTGTAGAGCAGGCAGGAATTGCTATGCAGGTAGGAAAAGTAGAAATCAATACCTGAGCGAAAACAGAGAAAACAGGAAGCAAAATCAGGAATTTGGGTGTTCAGAGAGAAGTTATAAAGTATTTCAGAAGCCCTGGAGACCAAGAATTCGAGGGATGTGGAAAGCTCCTTGGTTTTTTTTTTTTTTTTAAGATCTTTATTTTTTATTTTATTTTTTGTTTTGGTATCATTAATCTACAATTACATGAAGAACATTATGTTTACCAGGCTCCCCCCTTCACCAAGTCCCCCCACATACCCCTTCACAGTCATTGTCCTTCTGTGTAGTAAGATGCTGTAAAATCACTACTTGTCTTCTCTGTGTTGCGCAGCCCTCCCCGTGCCCCCCACGCACTATACATGCTAATCATAATGCCCTCTTTCTTTTTCCCCACCCTTATCCCTCCCTTCCCACCCGTCCTCCCCAGTCCCTTTCCCTTTGGTAACTATTAGTCCATTCTTGGGTTCTGTGAGTCTGCTGCTGTTTTGTTCCTTCAGTTTTCCTTTGTTCTTATACTTCACATATGAGTGAAATCATTTGGTACTTGTCTTTCTCCGCTTGGCTTATTTCACTGAGCATAATACCCTCTAGCTCCATCCATGTTGTTGTGAATGGTAGGATCTGTTTTTTTCTTATGGCTGAGTAATATTCCATTGTGTATATGTACCACATCTTTATCCATTCATCTACTGATGGACATTTAGGTTGCTTCCATATCTTGGCTATTGTAAACAGTGCAGCGATAAACATAGGGGTGCATCTGTCTTTTTCAAACTGGAGTGCTGCATTCTTAGGGTAAATTCCTAGAAGTGGAATTCCTGGGTCAAATGGTGTTTCTATTTTGAGCATTCTGAGGAACCTCCATACTGCTTTCCACAATGGTTGAACTAGTTTGAAAGCTCCTTGGTTTAGACAAAAAGTTGCAATTTATCAGACATGCAGGTATGTTCTCTTTGTCATATAGATTTTACATAGAATTTGAATTCTCAGCTTTTCTTGAAAATTGGAAAATGTGGCAATATTGGATCTTTACCTCCTTATGGCATTGGCTGGCTAGAGCCGAGTAGCAGCTACTCTCTTCAGAAGAGAAGTTCACCCTCTCTAGTTTGTCCCTGTCCCCATCATGCCCTATTTTGTCACCCACTTCACTCACATTTCCTGCCTGGCTCCTGGAGCCTACATTTTCAACCTTAGAGAGAGGAGACACACATTATCTGGAGGAAAATGCTGCCTTGGGCCTGTATTTGGTCCTGAAAGGTAGTCTTTTGTGTTTAGCTGCTTTTTCCACTGATGCCAAAACCTAACATCCTTTCAGAATCAGAGCAAATAGTTGAGACTTCATTATATTATGGCTAGAGCTTGTGTATTTCTGCCAACATTTTATGTTATATGATGAAGCCCATCTAGATATTGTTCTAATATGACCATCATCACCGCCACTATCATTATACCCACTACACTGCAACCATCACTAACACCATCATTATAACTAGCACCACCATCACCATCATCCTTATGCCCACCTCACCACCACTATCACCAATACCACCCTTTGCTAATATTTATTGGTTACTTATTATGTTTTAGCATGGTGCTAAGTCTTCATTTGCATTACCTCATGCAAGTTTTACAGCCTATCAAGTAGCCACTCTAGCGTTCCTACTTTACAAGTGAGGAAATGGAGGCATAGAGTAATTAAATAATTTGCCCACTGCCTGCATTTAAGAAGTGGCAAGCTTCCAACTGAGGTTCATTTGACTTCAAAAACTAACCTTTTAATCAGGTTTCTTACAAGCCATAAAGGGTCTTCCTGATATTTAGCTCTTTTATTTTGATAGGCATCTTTTTTGTGTTATTTTCAGGTATTTAAAATTTGCTTTTTATGTTACTTTTTATTAGGCAAGATTATTCAAAGGACAAATCTCTGGGGAATTCCAAGTCAAAGTTTTTAACCCAGAGAAGTATATGATTATCCCAGTCTATTGCTTCATAACTTAAAACCTATTCCAAAACCTTAAGATAGTCCCTGATGGTATGTGACCCAGGAATGGAATTTTATCAAGGATTTTTGAAAGTCTCAGAACAGTGTGTGTTACTGGTTATGCCTTGTCTGCATACTTAGAGCAAAGATGAAAGTTAATCAATGGTGGAAATGAGCTTGTGTCCTTCAGCACTTAACAAGTATCGAGAACTGTGCCGAGCACTTCATATGCATTACCTTACGTTATTTTCTTAACAGGGATTTGCTCACTGCTCTGGGTGTCTACAGAGCCTGTATTTTTATGCCATCACTTAGAAAAAAGAGTGAAAAGTAGGCAAGTGGGAATTTAGTGAAAATGTCAGCTTCCCAAATGGCTCTATCTTCCTGAAGCTCTTACCATTCTTGCCCCTAGCTTTTGAAAGCCCGTAAAGACAAGGCAGAGAAAACACCCAGAAACATTCTCTGTGCCCGAGAGTCTCCAAGCAATTTGGGGTGGTGCCGCTATCATCCCTGTGGTTTTATAAGGCACTCTGCCCACATTCAGACACTGCTCCAAATGAACAGCGTGTCTGTTTTCCTTCCACTAATGGGTACAGTTGTTGATTGTGTCTCGACAATTATTATACTGAAAGAAACTTCTTAAAGTTTAATCATTAAGAATGCTTAGTCACGGAATATAATTTCTAAGGCACTTTAAAAACAAAGTACCTACCCTATAAGGTGTGGTAGGGGCCAAGTGAAGTGATAGGCTAATTTTTGAAGATTACGTGCATTTATTCAAAAAAATGTAGGATATGTTATTAGAGCTGGACTTCCTTGCCTTACAAGCAAGGACATCTCGGTGCAGTCAGTCTGACAGGAGATAAAGAAATAAAGTCTGGGCAGAGATGCTGTAGAGGAGGGACATACAGTGTGCGCACTGCTAACCAGACACTGCACCTTTCTAGTTCTGTGAGTGTTGGCTAATTTTCTAATATCTCTAAGCCTCAGTTGCTTTATTTGAAGGATGGGGATACACAAGGCTCTTCCAGGGGTTACCCAGGCTATTAAATAAGCTAATACATGTAAAGTACTTAACACAGGATCCCAGAGTCACAGCAGCAGAAATGAGAGCCAGTCCCTTATTTTTCTTCATCTTGTCTGATCTACCTGATAATCTCATCTCCTCAGACCAGCCGGGCAAGCCCCAGGGTGTCCACTGTTCTTTAGTACCACTGTTGTGATAGAAGACCAGAAGGCCACCTGGTTGCTGACCAGGGATTTTCTTTTGCCCATTGAAATGCTATTATTTTCTCTGTGTACACCCTCAGCACACTGCAGAAAATAGGGCATCGCCCACTCGGTTGCTGTGAGTCTGGCCTCGTATAGATAGTGAGACATGAGGCAAAGGAGTGCTTTCACCTTACTTAGGGAGAAAAGATTCTGCTGTTTTCTAAGTAGGGAATTCTTCAGATTGGCCAGAGTGTGTTTCCTCACATCAACCACGTTCTCAGGTCCTTCCTAGGAAAAAAAACCGAACGGAAAAGGGAAAACATGGAACTTCTGCTTTTCCTAGGCTGCTTCTTCAAATGGTAGGTTTGAGGGTGGCCCTGCTTACTGGCCACTGCATTCAGGCTTAATGATTTGGTCAGTTGTTTGCACCAGCACTTGTCCTAGTTATTCGATACTTGTTGCTGTAGGTCAAAGTGACTAGACATTCTGGTTTTGCAGGGACTGTCCCCAGTGACACGGTTCAAGGTGTTTCTTTTCAGCCCCCTTCTGATATAATATGGCCTTTATTATTCCCCCAGCCCCACATGGACTGGAGACATGAAGTGATTGCTCTTGCAAAATGTTAATTGGAAGGATTAAATATCATGCCCCCCACCCCCTTTTCCTTCTTTCTTTCTTTAAATGGAGGCTGGAATTAAAATTGAGAAGGCCCAGGGTAGCCAGTAATTGCAATCTGTAAAAGCTGGGGATTCTGGAAAAGCAAACTGCAATGTAATTCTATGGAAGGAGGAGGCTCAGATTTGGTCAAACTAGTTTGGAGAGGCAAGAGAGTGGCTTATCAGAGCAAGCTGAAAATTAAGAATCAAACCACCTCAGTGTAGTGAGTACAAGCCAGGGTTAAGAAAATTAATCAGAGGAAAGCACTCAACTCAGGGCAAAGAAAGTGGCTCCTGAAATACAGAACTTGACGCTTACTATAAAGTTTTGGGTAAACACCCAACTGGATCTTTGTTGATTATTTTCAACTTGACATTCTACATTTTAAATGTATTATAGCCAATAGAATTCTAACGTTCTAGAATTAGAAGGACTGTTAGTGGTTATCTAATCTGACTCCCTGATTAGTACATTTTGAAAGCATATGTACAGGTCAGACTATAGCTACGTCCCCATGTTCATTACAATGAGATCTAAAGGATTACACTGGAAATTTGTTGTCCATTTACAAAGTTTGAATTTTTCTTGATCAAGCTGCTTCCTAGTGCTTCTTTATATCATTAGTATAATGTAAACTGTATTGGGGAAGGTGCTTGAACACTATAATTGGGTTGCCTATCTGCCTTTGAGATATGGCAGTTTAATGTTTAATTGGTTCAGTTGTAGGCACAGTGAACACCAGCCATTTTAGAACAGTGCATGGTGTGTGTGTGTGTGGTGGAATGGGAGGCATCTGGCTCAGCCTGGGTACTCCGGGTCATCAGAAGCTTATAAAATGTTGAATTAACTGGTAACTTGTGCAACTCCTGCTGCACTTTTTTTGGCTGGACTTTGGGTCTCATATGATAGGATCAAAAAAAAAATTACAACTTAAAAATAATAATGATCAAGATGATTATTTTGGTAGCTAACTTGAGTGCTTACCAAGTGACAGACATTGTTTAAATACACATATATTATATATGTATTTATATAATTACTCATTTAGTCTTTTATAAGTTAATCTTTACAGCATTCTTTGAGGTAGAAATTATTATTATCTTCAATTTACAAATAGAGAAATTGAAGCACAGAAAGACTGAGTGACTTGGCCAAAACTATTCAAGCTCAAGTGAGATGGGGCTATATTGAAAGAATATCGTGAAGTCTCCATTTACAGGTAGGACAGTTTGGACCACAAGGAGGTAAAGTGGTTTTCTCAATAGGAGAGCTGAGACTAGATCACAGGTCTACCTATTACCTTCTCTTTCACTTTACTGTAACCTCTAACCCCTGTTGTCTGGGAGTTAAACTATGAGGTTTCTAAGCTCCTCAGTCCCTAAATTGATATAATTCCATGAATCAGGGAAATGTGGAATTTTGATGTTGCCATGAAAAATTCCCTTCTAGTTGAAATTTTTTCTTTCAGAGGATAAGAATGTCTTTCCAGAAATGGACTTTAATAGTGAAGATCTAACCATCATTCAGATGAAGTGCTATGAAAAAAATTACTGAGGTGACCCTATACAAAATTACTGAGGTGATCTATCTACAAAATAATGTATGCTGTGATATATGGTTGAAATAATATTTTTTGAAGGCTTCTTTTGACTCTGTGAAGTTTTTCCCTTTAAGTTCAGGCTTTAAACCTAACAGTTGGAAGAGATGTACTTCCATTTAAATCTACACACCAAATTCACTGCAAATTCAGTAAAACAATAACGGGAATAGCAACCGTTGCCACTGAGCTCTGTCAGTGGATTGATTGGGGTTTGATTTTCATTTCTCTGATGATAATGATGGAATACTTTTCCACATGTTCATTGACCATTGGATTCACTCTTTGTGAATTGTCTGTTTATGCATGTCTTTTGCTCATTCTGTATTTTGGTCTCTGCCTTTTTACACTTGATTTGTAGGTATTCCTTACATATTTTGAAATTACATCTCTTTCAAATATTTTCTATCATTATGTAGCTTGGTCTTTCCACTTGTAATATTATGCCATGTGATAAACTAAAATTCTTAATTTTAATGTAGTCAAATTTATCAGTCATTTACAACATGGGTATTGCTTTTCTGCATCTTGTTCAAGAAACTGTTCTCTTCCCTATGGCCATGAAAATCTCTTCTATTTTCTTCTCAAAGTTTTATAGTTTTGTTTTTCTCTTTAATTTCAACAGTCTCCCTGGAGTTAGGTATCTGGGAGAGCTAATTTTCTCACAATGTATTTCTTCTTTAAGAATGTTTTCCTTTTTTTTTCCTTTTGCATTTCCATATATGTTTTAGGATCAGCTGGTTCAGCCTCACAAAAATAACTTGAGATTTTGATTGGAATCACAATGACTCTTAGAACTCTGTGGGAACTGACATTTCTGTAATAGCAAGTGCTCCCATTCATGAACATGGAATCTCTCTCTCTTCTTTAATGACTCCCATGAAGGATTTCTAGTTTTTCCCATACTAATCTCACACATCTTTTGCTAGATTTATTCTTAGGAGATTGATTTTTTTTTTGCATTTCAATAACTTTATTGAAAAGTATATCCCTTAGTAGCAAAATTTAATGGTAGTGAAGTTTGGGAAAACTGAAAAGTTATCCATAAAACACAGTTTACGAAAGTGTGGTTCTTGGTTCATTTTCCACTTACTTATTCATAACATGATGTCAAAATTGGGTACTGCCATCCTGGATGGACTTGGGCTGCACACTGCACTGAGTAACTGTTTACAACACTTTTAACGCTGTAGATCTCCTTATACTGACTACTTAGTAGAAAATCCTGAACACTACCTTGGCAACCTCATAATTATGAAGATACCTACTTACTTTTCTTAAGATTTTCTTTTTGGGGAGATTGATATTTTTGATGTTATAAATTATATATGTAAACATTTTTCATTTTCTAACTCTTTATTGGAAGAAAATAATGCAACTGATTTTTGTATACTGATTTTGTCTACTGTTATTAATTATAATGATTGAAATGCAGTTTAAGTTTTTCTATGTTCAAAATAATAGGTTGTTTCCATATCTTAACTGTTGTGAATAATGCTGCAATGAACATGGGGGTGCAGGTATTTCTTAAGAGTTAAGTGATTTCATCTCCTTTGGAGATATATATCCAGTGGAGGGATTGCTGAATCATATGGAAGTTCTATTTTTAATTTTTTTAGGAACCTCCATGCTGTGTTCTGTAATGGCTGCACCAGTTTACATTCCCATGAATAGTGCAGGTAAGAGGCTCTGCATTTTTACTTTTACCTGCCTTACCCAAAAATCCCCCACAACTGCAGTGTAGATTTACAGCCTTTACCTTATATTGGCAAATGCCGTTAGCGCAAAAAACTTTGAATATTGAGCTTAACTCTCCAGGTTCTTCCTTTTTCTAGATGTTATCCCAGGAATTTCCTTTGTTCTTAAGTACCTTTAATAGAATGCTTTGTTTTACTATTCCATCCAGTTTTAAAAATTGTTCTCAAGAGGAAGGTGGTTCTTGTGTAGTGTATTCATCTTGTATTTTAAAATTGTATCTTTTTTTTTTCAGCAGTGGGAATATTTTTTAAAATGAAATCTTAGGCAGATTCATGATACATACAATACATTAAAAAAGAGAGCCATGCTTAAAAATTATGTGTGTGTCAGTGGACCATCCATCTCTCCATGGAGCCATTTATTTTCTGGGGTCAGGAATAACTTCCTGCTTTCTGTCTGGGTTCTGAGGGGGGTCTATACTTGTTTGGTACCATTATACCTCCAAATTTCACCTTGAGAGCCTTACCAGGGCCCCTCAGAAGTCCTGACATATTAAAATATTAACAAGAAATCATCAAAGGGAATAAAAAAATATTATGATTTATTGAAATTGCTTATTTAACTAATGCTTTGGTGAAAATGTCAAATGTTGATTCCCCTCCCAAACACAGGGCCGGGGTCTCACATTCCCCTCCTACACTGGTATGTCCAGTCTTACCTTTTGATCACTTACAATATGCTTTTGCTGGTATGAGCCCTTTGCTCATTGCCTTTAGAAAGATGGATTCACATGCCTTCAAGCCATGTGGCCTTTACTGCTTTCCCTACGTTCCTCCTTTCTTCCCTCCCTCTCTTCTTTCCTTTCTTTTAATACATTAGTCTCACAAATGAGTTTTGATCCACTGGAGTATCCTAATTCCTCTGGCTCTGGCCTAAAAGAACTGGTGAATAAGAATTTTTCAAAGTGAGGGCTTGGCCAATTGAAACTCTCTTCCTTAGTGATGAGGGAGGGTGGAGGTCGGCAGGGAGGAAAGTGCTTGTGTCTGACCCAGTGGAGCTGACAGCCAGGACCAGTTTCCAGTGACGAGAAGCCAGAGGTAGACTTCCTTAGTAAGTAGCTGTGCTCTTGGCTTTTTGCTTCCCACGTTGAGTGGAATCCAGGTGGATGTGCAGGAGTCTTCAACAACCCATTAGAACAGAATTTATTCCTGTTTTCTCCCTCCCAGGTCATTCGGGGAGAGGAAAGCCTTGGTTATTTCTCCTTTAAGTGAAGAACAAAAATGAAACAAAGAAAACTAAACAGACATCTGAAATGCGGCCACTAAAATGATGACTTAGAGCTTTGCCAACAGAAGGACTCTTTTCATGCATCTGAGAGCTTGGCTGTGGGGTGAAGGTGGAGGGGTGAGCTGATGTATCCTCATCAACTCACATACATGGAGCGGCATTTCTCAGCGCCACTGTTTTATGCTAGTGCCCCACTAGCAAAGAAGTTGTCAGGCTTTACTTCCAAAGTTTGTACTATGAAAGCAACACATTTTATTTCCTAAATATGGATATTGTATTATTATTTTGAATATGCTTTTTCAGAATACTGCTCTCCACCGCCCACTCCCACATTGTCCCCTTCAACCCTAACCCTCTGCTTGGGAATCATGCAGTAACACAATTCAACTGCCTACTCATGATACTAGGCATTGATAGCGAATTCTGGCAAAAGTTCTCAGGGTATTCGCCATAGGAAATCCAACAGCAATTTTTGCTATATTAAGTAAAGAAGGAGAAGGTTTGGTATTTCTTTAAAAATATAATGCATGCTTAGTCGCCAGGTTTCTTGATGAGACAGTTTTTAAAATTGTTACTCTGATATAAATAGCATTGTTTGGGGTTTATGTGATTCAAATAGGCTATGAATATCGTTATGATTTTTGACTGAACAAGATCTTTCATTTAGTTCTCCACAAGTCTTTGAAAGAAGCTTCTAATTTTTGTGTCATGTCGTGTGGCTACAGAAATAGATTGTTGGCAAATGAGGGAACAAGATACAAAGGGGCAAATTTTTCTCAAGAAATAAGCCTAAACCAAGAATTCTTCACAATTCCTCAGTGGCTATTATAGTGCTGGGTGTGTAGGTGATAATTAATAAATATTTTTAGACAAATGAAGTTCCCTGCCTAGACTACAACTGGAGGGTTAGTCTTGCTGCTTTTGGAGGAAGATGTTGGATGAGAGAGCAGGGGTGTAGAGGAAAGAGGAATAAGATAGATCTTTGTTTGAAATTCCATCTCTCCCTCTTATTATGTGACCTTGAAAAAGTTAATTACCTTCTGAGCTTCAACTGTGTCATCTGTAAAATAGGAATTACACACCTTGCCGTACTATTATTTATAGGGATTATAGATAGTGTATGTGAAGTGCTTAGCACATGGTTGTTTCCAATTATTACACTATTATTAGTAGTAACAAAATAATAATAATATTGACTATAGAATTCTTTTATGAGGAAAAAGCTTCCCTGAGCTAACTCCCTCTAAATCCCTGTAGCAGAATCTGGCTTTACCCCAAGTTTCTGAAACATGTAGCCTGGCGTGAACTCTGCACCCAGTCCCTTTTCTGTAATCCCCACAGACCCCAAGTTCAGCTGACCCCAAAGTGCCTTAGTTAGAACGGAATTAATGGGACACTTGGCCAAAATCTCTAAGTGGAGATTTTCCAAGGACAGAACATTCTGGGACCTACAGTGTTTTATATCTTCTTCTCACAGTGACTGAGGTCAGTGCAAAGCTAGAGAGAAAGTTGTCTAAGGAGACCCAGACCCAAAAAAGGCTAAGAACATTTTTAAAAAATTTGTGTGTTGTAGATAATATGTATTGCATCATATTTAGATTCCTTTGGCAAACTGGCCGATCCTATTAGCAATGAAGTTAATTTGAAAAATGAAATGAATTTAGTGATCAAAAAGTAATACTTAAAAAATTTCAGTTTAATGATTTGAATAACATTTTTTTAACGTTATTGTATTAATTTTCCTTGCTATGGCTCAGTGAGAATTGTCCCATTTTAAATTTGATCATCTTATTTTCAAATACAGTTTTTAAAAATATGAAGGATCTATAATTGCTAAAAGTATTTTCTATTAAATTCCCTGGGGTGGGGCAGGAGGAAACGTTTTCTTAAATTATGTTGGTTAGAGGGCAAGTACTTTCTCTTATTCATCTTTGGAGACACAGAGCCTATTTAGCATAGTAGCTAACATACAAAAGGTAATAAATAAAAGTTTGTTGAATAAATGGAAGAAAAACTAATTAAGATATAGCAGGAAATGGTGGAAAGAACACTCCACACAAAACCAGAAGACCTCCATTCTGGTCTTGGTTTTATCTAATTTTCTGTGTGACCTAGATGAGTGACATAACCTCTCGGAGGAAGACTTCTGACTGTGAGGCAAAGCAGTGTAATAATACTTATTGAGTTGTTCTGTTTGCCTCACAGACTGTCACAGGGTGCAAATGAGACAGTGAATGTGCTTTGTGAATCAGAATGCATGGTATAAATTATGATTAAAAACAATAGGACTCTGCTGTTTCTTAAGTTCTAAGTCAAGATGCCTACTAGTTTCTCAGAGGCCAACCCAGTGAGAGTAGCTAATATTCTCACTTTGAGTGTGCTTATTAATGACATAAATAATGATAATATTAATAATGACTGTCATTTATTGAGCAATATTTATAAGCTAGATCCTGTGCTAGACATGGAATATTATTTTAATTTTCACAGTAGCCCTATAAGGTAAGAATTACTATTATCTTTACAGACAAGAAAATGGGGCTCAAGTCATATCCATCACTTTGTCTGCCCAACTTCAAAATTCCTACTCTTTTCACTATGCCATAATGCCTCTTATAAAAAGTTTGAACATGTTTTAAGTCTATAGTGATACAAGTTATTTTATGTAGCAGATTTCATTGAATCCTCACCATAACCAATGAGGTAGGGCATTGTTATAATCACTCCCATTTTACAGATGATAAAACTGAGGCACAGAGAGGCTTACCCAACCCAGTGGGCCTGATTCCAGAGTGCAGCTGTGTTTACTACACAATGCTAGAATTTGTGATAATTCTTTTTGTGTGATTATGTAGGAACAGTGGGCTAGACTGCTCTACTGTCTGCAAAGATGATAACTTAGTCATAATGTGTTATGCTCCTCCTTTAACAAGTGACATGTTTATCTGTAGAAAGAAATGAATGAAGAGCATGGTTTCAGGGGAAACCCTTCTATACGAGGCAGAAGAGGACCCAATGGTAAACCCAGTGGAATTTGTGGATGGCGCTTGCCCTCTTAATTTTGTACTGTGTTTCTGATTTGGGGAGAGCCCATGTTATAAATCTTATTACCACAGAAGCCACAGAGTTCTCACCCAGACTCCACTGAAGTGAGGAGGTATGTCCTGGGGTCTGCATCCTGCATTCTGCAAAGCCATTGACAACAGCAACAGAAATCAACTATGGTGAAAGTATTTATATCATAGAGAGGGGAAAATGCTACAAATCAGGCCTCCCTCACCTCCCAGTAGGTCAAATATTTACCAGCCTGTCACTGTCCTATCTTGTAATTTTGTACTTTTTGCTATAAGACACTTTGTGAAATGTTCTGTTAAGCCTCATTTAATGTTGATAGCTATGTAAGACGTTTACTGTGAATCAATCTCAAATTGGAAGGCACACTTTTTAAGAACTTTGCCAGTGTTGTTTCCTAAACCTAGAAACCCCTTTTATTGCTCTTTTGCCTGGCAAACTGTAGGATCCAGAACAAATGTCACCTTCTTTGAGCCTTAACTGACTCTCTAGATAGAGTCAATGACTCCATCTTCTAGGCATGTCCCAGCAATTGTACATGAATGTACTCACCTTATAATTCTTCTTTTTTGAACATTTACACACCACTTACCTATGTTAGGTTCTGTTGTACAGCCTTAGTTGTACTAACTCAGTAAATCCTTAAAACTGCCCAATAAGGTAAGTATAATTATTAAGTACACCTATTTTATAGGTGAGACAACAGAGGTTGTTCTGTTTGCCTCACAGACTGTCACAGGGTGCAAATGAGACAGTGTCTTTCATAGTCACAAGTCTTAGAACCTACAGAATCTGGCTTAGAGTTTGTCCTCTAAGAAACCTTACTTGTTTATGCATCTGCCTCCCCTGTAGATTTTGCAGGTTGATTGCTTGTCTTTCTGTTTTCTTGTTTTTGAGGGCAAGGTCTGGACTTACCGTTTTTGGATCTGCAGTTCCAAGGGCTGTGCCTATATACCAAGCACTGTGTTCTCACCCCATGTGTATTAGAGGTGAGGATACACCAAGAGTTTCTCAGCCACTTGCCCCTTTTGAAAATGTGTACATGAAAGCATAATTAATAAGAGAAATAAGAGTGGAGCTGCTTTGGAGGGAAATGGCTCCCTTGGACTTTACCATGCTCCTTGATGCAGTCGCCCTGGGCTCCCTGTAGACCCTCAGGCTCTGACAAAAACATTTTGCATATTGCAGAGTGGGCCCATAGCTTGCAAGTTTCCATGAAGGTCTCAGTTTTAGTTGATGTTAGTGCAAAATTTCAGTGCTGTTAGTGCTAGCATTAGGGAAGACTGAGGCCAGTGAAGAGCACAGGGGAAAGTCATTTACTAAGGAAGGGATCTTCACTTCAAGGATAACTGGTTACCATGGGACATACCTTCAGGGACCTCAGGGTGGAAAGGGGAGACTGAGATATGATTTGGGAGGATGGAGGCCCACTTGCTAATAATACTGCATTTTCTGGGCTGCATAAGTGGCAGAGCCTCCTCCTTGACCCACAAAAAAAGGACCGTCTCAGGTTAGACCTTTGACTTGCGGTTCCCTCCACTACCTTGCTGGTGGGACCCTCCTACTCATCACCCAAGATCCTACTCAAATGTGATTGTCTCTGGGAAGTCTTCTTTTCCCTGTGCTATACCTACTGAGCAGATGAGGGGGGCCTTGTGGAATCCATCAAGGTCTATTGTTGATACAGCCAGCACTCAGTCATGGCATGCTGACTGCATGAGTTAAAGCCATGAAAGGAAGGAATTGAGGAGAGTCTTTCTGTGATGCCCCTAAAGAGCTGTTCTCTTTACTTGCATAATTGCCTCAATTCTCCACCTGCTTATGGCCACGGGGCCACAAGGGCTGCTTTGAAAGCTTGCATCCATCTCCCATCACATCTTTTCCTGTCAGAAGACTGGACTGTGGAAGACTGCAGTGGTGGGGGATGGGAGAGTGTGAGCATGTGTCATGGGGTTGCTGAACTGTCCTTCTGGCTGATGCCCCAACTCATCAGGCACCTCTCTGTACATCATATGACAGTTTCTTCATTTGTAGTACAGGGCCAGGGCAATGTTTACCATCCAGAGAGCTGTGGAGAACAGTCTATACTCCAGAATGCACCAAGCCCAAGTGAAGCATGCCAAGAGACAACCAGTGATAAAGCCAGGAGCAAAGTTCTGGTCAATTTGGTATGTAATTAGGCAAAATTCTTTCTGGCTTCCACCTCTGGGCCGTGTCTAGGAAACAGTGGTTACCTCCCATGGTGTGATGGGGCAGTCTCTGTTCTTCCTGGACAGCCCCAGGGTGGAGGCTATGAAGGAGACCAGGATAGACACAGCCTGTACAAGCACTTGGCTCATGGTTAGGCTCAGTAATAGCAACCACATGGTGCTGTAGAGACCTTGCCATGCCTGGAGGGCTTGGGTCCTGTTCTTATCCAACAAGATCTCTGACTACAGCCAGGTTGAAAGTGACATGGCCTTCTTAGTAACCCTCAGTATCCTCTTACGAGATTCTCTGACTCAGAACTCACAGACAGGATGTGATCTCAGCTCCTCACATACCTTCATGCACATGGGCATAGTCGTGTGTTTCCTCCAGATTTAATTGGGGTTGGGAAGAAATACCAAACATGTGTGTGTAGGAGACTAAGGGGAATTTCTTGGGAAGGATCCTTGGGGAGCTCCAGAGGATTGCTTTTTCTTCCTGACTTTTTACACTGTTGTCCAGCTCTCAGCATTTTACTGAAGAATGACTACCCAGGAGGCACTTGGTTGGTCTCCCCTCCTTCAGTCCCAACTCTGACCCGCACAGAGATGCCAGAGCCACTGTACTCAAGCACTGCCTCATCATGTCCAGCTCTTCCCATCAACCCGAGTCTTCCCTTCCCCATCCATTCTGGTCAACAACGTCGTCCATCAACTTACTAGCATTCCTATCTTCTCTACTTCTGATCATTCCTTCCTTTTGCTTTTCTGCTGCCAGCTTCTCAGTATTCTCATAATGTATCCCATATAGCCTGTCAGTTCCTACAAGAGTTGAAGTTTATCCTCACTGGAAAGGCCTGTGTACTCCACAAAGACCTTCCTGAAAAGACCTTCTTGTACTCCACCACCACCATCATCTGTTTAGCATATCCTTCACATCCGGCACTGTGCTAAGGACTTTACATGAACTATTCCATTTAATCCTGATGATAATCCTACAAGGTAGATACTATTATTATCCCCATTTTACAAATGAGAAAACTGAGGCTCAGTGAGATTGACCTGTCAAAGCCTCAGGGGTATTAAGCTTATACTAAACTGGGAATTTGAATTTAGATTTGTCTGATATCTAACCCAGGACTCTTAATTGTGATAATACAGACTTCCTAATCAACCCCATATTATTTTCTTCCTTGAATTCCTTCAGAGATTATGTATATGGTTTAGGATCCATCCTTGGACATTTGGCTTTTTGGGGGCAAAGAGGGATTTTTGAGATCAAATGGTTCAACACCAATATTATTTTTAGTAGTTGGGAAAATTCAAGATTATAGGACAAAGAGATTTGTCTAAGGGGCTTAGTGGAGGAAACAGAACCTGGTTCCATGTCTCCTAACTCATGAATAACCCAGTCCTTGTTCTATTACAATATATATCATCCTTCTGTAGTCTTGAAAGTTGTTCTCCACCTATTTAAAAATTATATTGCTTGCTTTCTCAATTGTAATGTTAGCTCTTTAAGGATAGAGGTCTTATCTTCTCTAAAAATATGTTTCCAGTTTTATGTAATAAGTAAGGACTAAATCTTCAAGGAAAACAAGCAAGTGAGCTGGTTGGCGTAAAAGGGATGCAGATGTTTACATGGTAGTCATTGAGTGGAAATACAGGAGAAGCTGGAAGTGCCTGGCACATAGTAAGCACTCAGTAAGTACTTCTCAAGTGAACAAGTGGATGAATGAAATGGTATCAGGAAGACTAGCATTGAATTTAAGCTGGGGGGTGTTTCCAAGAATCGTATGAAGTTTTGCAACAAAAATAACCAGCTTTGAATGCTGCTGACAAGATGGTCTTTAAAGAAAATTACAACACATGTGTATGCAGAGATGAGTCATTGGAGAAGAGTTATTGGACCTGACAGGCATGGTGAAGAACAGCAGTGGTCTCTGACTGCTCAACAAATATGCCGAACTTCTGCTCAGCATCACCAAGACCATCTCTGCCTACTGGCCAGTGGGATGTGCCTCTGTGTCAAATGGTGGTCTCTCATGGTTGGCATTGTTCATCTAAAGGCTCTGAAAAATGTGATTGCTGCAGTGGGTAGAGTGCCAGGTGTTTTAGGCATACTAATATCCACTATTATCTAGTTCAGTGCTTTTCAAACTTTAATGAGTATATGAATCACTTGAGCATCTTTTTAAAAGGTGGATGCTAATTTAATAGGTCTTGGGTGGAGCCTAAGATTCTCTATTTCCAACAAGCTCCCACATGATGCTGATGCTGCTGGTCTGAGCCACCAGGTTCTAGGTGCTCCCTGGAAAAGTACTTGAGATAGCAGAAACTGAAAGGCACTCTGTTTAGTTCTCCACATTCTCCTCTGATCAGGAATCTCCACTCCATGGGCCAGCTCACCAACAAGTGGTTGGCCTCCCAGTTGGTTGGCTATGATGCTTTCTTGGGGACTGATTGGATTAGGGGGTCATGGAGTTATTATAGGAACACAAATAAGAAAGCATCAAAGCTCATACTTCCTAGGATTTACACCTAAAATCCACACACACAAGATCTGCACTACTTAGAGATTTATGTTTATTTCCCGGGCCAAGCACATAGCAGACCATCTAAAATGCCAAATGAATGACCAAAGGGTAAGGGAGGAGACTTTAAACAGAGAATCTATAGTCACACTACATTTCTCTAAAATTAACTTCACTTATGGGATTAAGAACTAAGCCAGAAAAGCATCCAACAAAAATAGATGTTTCAAAAACCATACATTAAGTCTTAGTCATATTGCTTACAGAGGGATTCTAAGTCCTTATTTGAAGCTTATTTGTGTTTTTTATTTTTAAAGAAGAGTGAAATGGCTTATTATCAAGATAAACAGTGATGTGATATCTCACCTTTTCTAAGATTTTATAGTCAGCAATTCACTTAAAAAATAGCTTTACTGAGATGTAACTCATATATCATAAAATTTACTCTTTAAAAGTGTTATTTGTACATATTTTACAACCTATTTTACAAAGGTTAGTTGTTCATAGTAGTTGAGAAAAGACAATTTAAAGGGGTTTGGAGAGAATAAAAGACAAGACATAACCAGGCAAGGGAAAAAATAGTACTCATGGCAAGAGACAAGACAAAAATAATATTATAAGAAACACAGAGAAATACTAAGAAAGTCCACTGACCTAGAACTATTTAGTTTAGTGGAAACTCCTTTCTAATATGCTTCAAAATATCCCAAGAAGACATTATTCCAGGGTGTCTGTATATAACCCAGCAAAATAATGGTTGTTCATGATGATGTCCTCAAATTGTCAAGGAAAGGCTAAGTTATACTCTATGCACTCTGCTTTGAAGGGCAAAGATGTCTGTGATCTATTACATATTTTCATTACAATAGGATAGTAATATATGTAACTTTCCAGGTGCTTTAGGAATAAGTCTTCAGCTCTTTTTACAGTGACTCAATCAATGGGGATTCCAGAAGGTTGATGTTTTATGGTATGAGCTGAGAGATGTGACCAAAGGGCAGCCACATGCCCTCCACCCTGCTGGCTTGTAGGAGGAAGTCTTCACCAAGCACCATGTGCGTAAGCAAGGATGTCCAGGCTTCCGTGCCATGTCTTTTTCCCATGGCTGACACCCTTCCCTTCCCCTTTTGCATACTGCTGTCTCCTGAGGTCCTCCTGACCATAAAACTTAAACCTTTCTGGTTGGGGATCAGAATGGTCCCACCTCTGAGATGCAAAGAAAATCTGGAAGATTTATGCTCAAATTTTCCTTTGCTTTAAAAATTGGAAACTCATTTGCTCCACTGACCCTTCCCTAGCTATGATGGGGTACAGACACATGGATATACAATGCCAGGATGCCACTCTTCAGGGCTATTTTATTTCTGATTGTGCAACACACTTTCTAGTCCCTTTGCTTGAGGATCTGTGCCCCTGCAGTATCAGGCAACTTCCTTTCTGAGTTTTAGTTTCCTCACCACCCAAAGATGGCAATGTGTGTCCTGAGCACCTTACAAGGTCAGTGTGAGTTTTATTAATAATCTTAAAAAGTTGATAAATGTACTGAGTGCTTAATATTTTTTTCAGGCACCAAGTGAAGAGCTTTGTATATATTATCTTATTTAATCATTGTACTAATGTTTGGAGTCAGTAGTTTTATTATCTCCATTTCACAGATAAGGACGATTCAGCTCACTGAGGACAAGTCATGGTCCCCATGGCTAACAGTTGTTGGAGCCAGAATCTGAGGACACACCTTTTCTGAGTCCAGAAATTAAATGGCACAATGCCTGCAAAAGTGTGTTGGAAGCTCTGAAGGTTTCAGTTCTAAATGAGATTCATACTTCATCTAGGATTAATTTGCAGGACCACGTTAAAGCTCTCCTGCCTTAAAACTTCCTAACTAGCCTTCCTAGCTGGCCCCCTTTCCATACCACAATGGTCTTAGGACTTCCACAGCTTCTTATGCTGCTTTTTGTGACCATGGCATCTTTGACTACAGGATCGTGGAGCTCACTGCTGGATGTGAGACTTTGACATCGCTGGTATTTGACATATTGTTGGTATGGGCCTGACTCCTCACTGGGGAGAAATGCGTCCCTGAAAGCTTTGGTAAGGAAATGTCCAAACTGTTATCTGCTCTATTTCATATCTGGGAAGTGCAACACTTTGCTTCTAGGGTCGAATGACTTGGATGACATGTCCCGCAGAGCCCTGTGGCTGCTGTTTTTCTCTTCCCTTCCCTATGCACCATCTCAGACGGACTGTTACTGCCTGGCTTGGAGCATGCTGCCCCATAGCTAATCTCCGACACTCTGAAGTAGGAATTACAATGCCTATGGGGGCTTCAGACCTCTCAATAGTTCCAAGACTTCTGAGCCTTTCATTTAGTTTACAGGCTTCCCCTTCTGTGTACACTGTCTGCCCCCTCGGGTGCGCATGGTCTGCACTAGGAAGAAAGTCCTCATCTTTGGGTTTCCTCCTGGCTCCTGCTTGCTTCGTCCCAATGGTCATTTCTCCCTAGTGTGTGACTCAGTCCAACAGTTTTATCCAAGTTTATCCAGCTTGTAAACATAAGTTACTTTTTTTCCTACACTATTTTGCACATGCTATCCCAAACTCAGCATGATTTTCTGTTGGGGCTCAGAGGCACAGTGATTACAGGCAAATGTTGTGCTTTTGATTCCTCTTTCAGCCCGTTTTGGCTTTCACGAATCAAAACCTCTGATGACATCAATCCTTTATGGCCTGCATCCATGCAAGCCTCCGACATGACAGAATCTTGCTGATGGCCATGGCCAATGCCTCTTGCAACACCATCTTGATAGGATGCCATCAGCTCTCTACCTTCCCTGTTTCCCTTCTGATCCCATGGCTCCAAGTTCTGTCCCTCCCTTCCTTTGACTTCATATGCTTGCTTTTCAGACAAAGCTTAGGAAGAGCTTGTGGTTGGACCAAGGAAGAAAACAAGACATCCAGATGACAGCATTACTTTTTCTTGGATCAGTGATTCATTTTGAACCTGAATGTTTGAGGAAATCAGGACCCAGCCTGACATAGTTCTTTACAAACAAAAGAAAAGGAGCAGAAGTCTACAACAAAATACAATTTGGGGCATGGACTAAACAAAATAAAAATATCTTGCCGAGTGATAAAGACTGTGTAAGCTTCTTTACTTGCTTTTGTAAAATGCAAGGGCATGGTTTATGTTTTATTTTGAAATTTATCTGTCTTACATAAACACAGAACTGTGACTTTTAACTTGTCCTGAATGGAAGTACCCTAAAAATCTTATGTAATTTTAATGCTGCAGTTTAATGGAAGGCTAAGGTTTAAGGCACTGACCTGCAGTAAATGAAATGCCCAGCAAAGGAGATTCTTCCCCATACACATGTGCATGGATCCTCTCTTCTTCTAGAGAAGGCCATGGAATCAGGGATCTCAGGGATGACAGACAGGCTTCAGATGTCTAAGGTGCCCATAAATGAGAACAACTTGGGACCCTTTCCCCCAAATGCACCTTTTGTTCCCCACCAAGCCTATTTCCTGCTTTTTCTTCTCTTGTGCCTTTATTTTAGTCTCTTCATGCTTATATCAGCTCATGTTTACTTGCTAAACCTTGGCATTTTTCATGTTCCTCCCTTGACAGGTGAGCATCTTGGCAGCTCCATGGGCCCCCCTCAGGTGAGCCCACCCATTTCCCCACAGAACGACCAGCTGCTGGGCCCTGGTTCACATGTTGGCCAAAGCCTGCTCTGTTATCTGAAGTCTGAGGGTTCTGAGGTCTCAGAGACTTGAACTATTTCCTCACCGATGACTTTCAGAATGGCAGGATGTGTTATTTAAGGAACATAAAACTAAAATTAAAAAAATGCATTTGGAAGTAGAGGCATGTATTGAAGTCGTTTGTTACTTCATTTTCCTACTGCAGATGTGGCCCAGTTTAATCTAACGTGTGCTTTACACTCATCAGCACACGAACACATGGATATCTCTCCTCTTTGTGACCATTGGACTCTCCCTGGATTTGGGTTCTCTCTGCAGGACCACTAGCTGGCAGTATATTTTGGCACTGGGGATTGTGGTATATTCTTACAGGGAGAAGAAGATCTTGTATCAAAGATTGTCTAGCCCAGCTTTTAATTTGCCTTCACTGGGAGTGACAGACTTCTGACAGGTTAGATGACTCTAAGAACTTAGGCAAAGCTGCTATAAATGTATTTCTAGTCACATTCATCATGAATATTCCCCTACCTAGAAATAGGTTTGAAACAAAGAAAAGTATTTTGTCATTAAGTGGCCTCAGTGACATTCCCTCCTTTTTTTTTTTTTGAGCAGTGAGGAGTCTTTAAGGCAAAAGTACACACTTGAAGAAAGGGGAGTGCAGGCAGCCTCAGAGAGGAGGCCCACTTAGAGGCTTAGGATTCTGTCTTTTAAGACTTGCAAGAATGGGGCACAGGTCTGAGGGACATTCTCTCTTTATTCTTGACCAAGTTTGTCTTTGTGCATATGTATTATCTCTTTGGCCTTGACTTTCCTTTGTATTTAGATTTAGCTACTGTCTCTATAGGTCCTAAAGATAATTTAGATAAATTCTTAGTTATTTTGTAATTGTTATTTAAGAACTGCTAAGAAAACAGTCCACTCATAGTAAGATCCTCCCACAAGATTTTATATCTACATAGCATTTAATCTGCCACCTACTTCTTTCCATACAAAATAATATGCAGAAATGCCATGGTTTATCCCAGTGATAGATGCCTTTCAAATCTCCAATTTGACAAAATCATTTTTTTTGAGATATCAAAGCAACCAAGAGCATAAAATCAATATCTCAATATCTCAGTGCTATTTCTTCAGGTGCTATTGTTTGGAAGTGATTGAATAAAGGATCTAAAGATCTATCTATCTATCTACCTATCTATAGATATAGAATAGGATCTTCTGTCAGTCATTACTGATTTTTTTTGGCTTTATTTGGCATAGTTCTATAGTCCATTGAAGAGAAACTTATGATCAAAATAATGCTGGAGTTTTTGAAAGATATTCATTGTATCTAACTGAGCAAACACACACACAAAAAACAACAACAAAAAACACTGATTGTCAAATTACAGATGATGTAGTAAGAGAATTAGCACAATGAAAATAAAGGGACATGTGGTCCCAAACAGAAAATTACTGAACAGGGACATTCCTGAGTAGAATTTTTCACTATCTCAGGAAAGACTCAGGGAACTGTATTAAAGGCCATAGCCATGGGCAACCTAGCTGTGGTTGCTTTAAAAAAATAAATGGATTTTACCTAAGGCTGTGGCCCTCTATCCCAGCATTACCCAAATGACATCTGTACATCAGTCCTACAAGATGAGTGAAGTTTCTGTGGTGAAAGGTATTTGAGATGCAAATTCACAAACATATTAGCAGTCAGAAATCATTTAAATCATTATTTAACCCAATATTTCTCAAAGCTGTCCCCCATCACTTTTCTCCCATAGCAGACAGACCTATTGCTACCCTGTGAAAGCAGTCTCACTGATCAAGCTTGGAAAATGGCTGTAACTTTTTACTCCTTGGCTCTTTTCTGTGAGTCCTGCTGTTGCTAGACAGCTGTGTCTGGGGATATCTCTGCCTGCATACTAGGGGAGACCTCACTGGGACACGGGAGAGTTCTTGACTCTGATAGAAAAAGAATCCTGCAACAGGTAGGACAAGCGTAGGCAAGGAAGGAATTCATTAAAGTGTGTGTAGTAGTGAATGGCAGCAGCCGTGCAGGCAGCAGAGAGCAAGGAAGAGCAGAGGGAGGAGAGGGAAGCTCGTGGAACTCCTGCTCTGCATAGGGCAGAACCCTTGCCAGCTTGTGAAGCTATAGTCACCTGTCATCCAGTGTCTGCTTGAATTTGCATGGCATGGGAACAAAGCCCCTTTCATCCCAGGATATGGAGGAGCTGGAGAGCCCTGGATGGAGTGAGATTATGTTCTGAGATCTCCCCAAAGGAGATTTTTGGGCAGGCAACAAAGAGCATGATCATACAGCTGCTGTCCTGTCTGGGTCACCCAGGCAACAGGAACTTGCAAGCCTAAATGAGAGATCGTACTAGCCCCTCTCTACTTGTCTGAAGTAGAGCCCAGAGAGTGAAGACTTGTGTTTAGGTCTAGAAAATTGAATGAAATAGAGAGTAACAAAAATGCTTACCACTGGGAAAGAGGTCTCTTATTAATCTCCCAAGAGGCTTGAAAGAGTGCAGAGACAAAACACAGTAAGTTGAGGAGCAAGAAGTCTTTATTTAAGGCAAAGTACACACTTGAAGAAAGGGGAGTGTGGGCAGCCTGAGAGAGGAGGCGCTTTTTAAGGGTTTAGGGTTTGGGGTTATATATAGGGCCTCTTGGGTAGGGGTCAGCATAAGGCATGATGTATACAGGTGATTCATAATTCCTTTGAAGTTTTCTCTTAAGAATAGGGTTGTTTAGGTGACTGTGTTGATCTGGATCTCAGCATTCTTTATCCACATAGGTTCATTTACTCTTCAGAGGTCTCTCTCTCTTCCTGGTTATAAAGTTACTTAATTCATTAAGGGGCTGGAAGAAAAGAAAGAACAGCCTATAGATTAAGTTAAACATAAGCTGAGACTTTTTCCCCAAGCTAAGTATATTGTCCCATTTCCTTGCTCTATCTCACTGCAAACATATGGCTACCTAGTGGTGTTTATGAAGAGGGAATGATTTTAAGACCAAACAACCTTCTAATTGATTCTTAACAGTTTTGCTTCTTCCATTCTTGGCAACATGGCATTTATAATCTCAACTGAAAAAAAGGAGAAGAGAAGTTGAAGATGACCTGAAAGTCCTAAGGAACTGTGGAATCCTCAAGTCACTGAGCTCTCCAGTCTTTTCCTTCAATGGTGAGTTTGGGGACTGAGTACAGGATCCCCCCCCTTTCCCCAGGGTTCTCACAGCTCTGATCTCCAGTGATTCCAAGGTGCTGTTTCAGGTTTCCCCTTCTGCTCATCAGCAGCATCCCCACCTGCTTCTGTCTCTATCACTGTTGTCAGTGGGAATTCGTTTTCTATTTCTGACATTGTTTTCGTATTGAGGAACCCCCTCTAACTGCAGTACACCCAGACCCTTATCCTGTCCCTGCCTCGACTTCTGGGGAAGGGGAGTCTTCCTGGACTGGCCAGTCTGGGAGAGGAATCAGGTGTGGATAGCCCAGGTCCTCCTCTTTGCCTGTCGGAGTGTGCTTCCACTAAGCACATGGAGTCCTACATGCTCTTAATCACACAGCAAGCTCAGTGGTAGGTTTAAGGGAGGTCTCTGGGGAGGCTGGGTGGTTAAATCTGGCTGATTATGAATTCAGGATTCAGGGTAAATCACAATACATCAGAATTAATGATGATCAGCCTCTCAACAGTGAAGTGTTAGCTGGGTCATTTGCCTTCCTCTTCTGGGTTGTTTCTAACCTGGAACTCAGCAGGAAAGAGAATTGCTTTTTATGACCCCCCTGGAACTCTGACAACTCTGACCTGACCATTTATCTCACCTTGAGGCAGGTTGGACTGGTTGAGCTGAGGACCAGATGCAGGTAGTGCTGCCACCTCTCCTTTCCCTTGGAATCCATTTGTACATTATAATGCAAGGAAAGTTTTGTTTTATTACTGGTAGAGGAGGGGAGAGTTTGGATTGATGGGAAGAGCAGAAAAGCTGGTGTGAATAAGAGAGTGTCTTACCCTGCCTAAGGCTTTTATTGGATTTGAAATTTCATGGTCAGAGGAGGGCTCCAAATCACAGAACTCTTCAGGAGTGACTGCCAGTCTTTGGGCCAAGTGGAGCCGTTCTGGGCCTTAGTGACAAAGTAGGGTCCAGTCTTGGAGAGGGAAACATTTTTTCAACCTTTGAACTAAACCTTGATTATTTTATAAAGCTAAAATTCCTCAAAGTAAATTGCAGGGCCCAAGGCTAGGAACATTTTTAAGGATTTTGATACATATTGCCCCATTTGGCCTGATACACAGTGAGAGGGCCAGACTTGCTTTAGCATAAAAAGCATAGAAAATAGAGGTCCTGTTTTGTTTTGAGCAGGAGGGCAACTAGTGCACAGACGTTTTACAAAAATGCAGCATCAGATCTCTCCTTGGTGAAGTGAACGAGAGCAGTCCCAAGAGCTCAAGGTCATTGGGGAAAATAGCCACAAACCAGTCTCTCATTTTTCCCCTTTCTTCTCAACCCCCATGCTCCCAGTGGTCACGGGGTTCGACAGCGCTTCAGTCCAGCCGGGTGGGAGGGCCCTTCTCTGACTGCCCAGGGAAGACGGCTTCAGAGTCAGGGTGCTGGGCCTGTTCCAAGGTGCAGAGTCACTGTTTCTTTATCAGTCTGGCACCAGTGCCTTCCTAGGGGAGGGCTGCTGAGGAATTCCTGTGTGTCTCATCAAAAGATCAGGCCCTTTGGATTCCTTCTTCCTCATCTGAAAGCATTCGCTAGAGGTATGCTCGGGAAATACCACACATTGCCTGAGAGTGGTGGTGGCTGACTGAATGGTTGTGTGGCTGTCCCAGCCCTGCTTGAGCTGGAAGTCCTGTCTGCTCTGGTGACCAGCCATGGTGCTGAGGGCCCCAGGCAACTTGGATAGTTGGTCACCCTGTTCCCAAATAAGTGCCGGGCCTAAAATTCCCACCTTTGGGAGACTAACAAGCTAGCCAATCAGTAGGTGGAGATAGTGATTCTTCAGGGTCTGGTTAAATGTGGTGAAAATAATTTGGGGCTGGACACCAGAAGCCCTGGGGTGAATTCCTTCCTTCCTTCTGTTGTACGCTCTGAGACTTGGGGAGTTAACACTCCTCCCTGTGTTCCTTTGCCTCATCTGGAAAATCTGAGCAGTAAACTTGCCCTACGTACTTCCCAGAATGGCTGCAACGATCACACGTGATGTTGCCTAAGAAAGACGTTGTAAATGCTAAGAACCTGGTCAACAGAACGTGGCTTTATTGTTCTAATGCATTTATGGTTAATTAAATATGAGTCTCTGTGGTGATTTATTCCATTTATTCTGAATCTCATTTCTCAGCCTCAAATTTAATTCAGGGTAAACAAACACACACTTCAAATGCTATAGACTGTGATAGGGGCAGAATCTGAGGTGGGGCGAGGGCGTGGGTTTCCAGCAGAGCTGCTCTGATGCCACCCTGAGAAAAGGCCACATCATTATGCTTGGGGATGACAGGTGTCTCACCATCTGTGGGGCTTCTCCCCCTGCCATCTCAAGGGAGGAAAAGTGAGCTTGGGGTGAAGGTGGACTGAAGATTAACACAGTTCTGGAAGTGATGGAACAAGCTTCTCTAATGGGCAATCTGTACATGACTCAAAGATGGCAAGAAGGAGATAAGTTGCCTTTTGCCCATCTCTTCCTTACTTTTTCCATTTTGTAAGGGCCCAGTTTAGTAAAACGGGACTTCAGTGGGATGCGTTTTAAATGAGACACTCTGAGGAGCACAAAACATGTTGGGCAATATGAATTGCTTTTTGTGCTTGGAGTTTTTGGTGCCCACATTTGCCTGACTGCTGTTCACTACTTGAGAGGAATCAAATGGAAAATGCTGTAGGCACTACAGAGGACCCATTATCTCAAAATAATTCTTCCCTTTTAGAAAGTCACCGCAGCAAGGCTGGGGGCAGAGAACAGATGTGGCTCCTAGTCAAGAATACATGGAACCCAAACCAGAAATCCAACTATGGGAATAGCTGACATACAGGACGAAAGGCCATCCTTGGCTTGGGTCTTACTGAGCAACAGTGTCAGGCCCCTCGAAATGCAAATGCTGCTGTCCGCAGCACAAAAGCACCGATTTTTCCTTCAACAGAGCTTGTACTATTAAAATAGCATGTCTATGTGTAGTTGCCACACATTCTTTCCATTTTTTTTTTTTCTGTGTGAGTCAGAGTGCAGATTCTCGACAAGGCCGAAAAGAAAGAAAGTCATCTAATTTACATGAGCAGAGTATCCACATCTGGATGGCGTTAGAGTGAGCGGGAATTACTTGCAATATTTAAATATAGGCATGCAGAACTTCTTTCTCTTGACCATATGAGGCATTCACATATAATTCCATGAAAGCAAATCTAAACGTCTCCTTCTTATTCAAAGGGGCTATTACTAGTGTGATTCAGCCATTACAGGAACTGACCCAAACTTACAGGAACTGACCCAAGCCTGAAGGCTGACAATGAGTGGCACGAGGCCACCAGACTCACCACCCTCGGATACCCATAGTTATATATTGCTGTTGGAGGCATGCTAGAGCCCACCATGTCTGTGCCAGGATGCTGGCAGGATCTAAGACCTGCCCCACTGGGGACTTCCAGGCATGATAGTGAGTTGCAGATGCTGGGAAAGCCGGATGGAAATCATTGATCATATCAGGCCCCACACTGGATGGACCTTGGGCATATGAATGCCAGCACTGACTGACATGTCTTCAGCTCACATAAAGGTGGAGACAGAAAGTGAAGAGCAGATACCCAGACACCAGGAAAGAGGATATGAATGGCTGGTACAGTCACTGGGAACACAGGGGGGAAGAGAAATGGCTATGTTCTGAAGCTGAGGGCTCACAGATATCCAGTTCCTGGCATCTAAAGAACTATATCGTTTTTTTGACTGAGCAGATTCCTGCATTGATGGCATGTGCATGGTGGTAACATTGTTAAAGACCTCAGTGAGGCAACTGGGAGACAAATATAGAAGATTATATTGTCAGAGGTCTAACAAGCCAGAAAATAACTATCATTTTATGTACTTGTTCTCAAAACAATTCACCAAGTGTTAAGACAATGCTTAGCTCTATGGATTTGCTGGATCCTACTTTTTCCATGTTAGATTTTTGTTAGGTGACATCTGGTAGAATTTTAGGCATCTGGCCTTGACTTCTGTATCCTTGCCTGGGTCGCCTGACAGGCTTCTGAAGCAGCATGATAATATGGTTTATAGTTGACTCCATCAGAATTTCTTTTTAGAGAAGGTATCTATCTTTACTTAGGGCAAGTCCTTGATAAGCTGTTAGTGATACAAGTGAGACTCTGAGGGCACGGGTTCACCCTTGCTCTACCCTGGGTCTGGGCTGAAAATTGAGAGAGGGAGGAGGGAGGGGAGACAAGGAGACTGGAAAGGGCCCAGCTCTATGGCTATTGGGGAGCAGGAAGGGGAGAGTAGGGGTGTCTACTCTTCAACTGAAGTTGCTTTAATTATTGTGGTGGGAATCTTGCCCCCCCCCCCCCCAAAGCCATGTCTTCAGTAAAGTCAACCTTTACAAATGCAAATTGCCTAAGTGAGTGAATTTTGGGAGATGAAGGCACTAATTTAGTTTGGTAAAATAATGAGTTGGGAGATAATACATTAGCTAAGGAAACAGGAATTTTCAGGCAGAGGTATGATAAAGGCTATTAGTTGATTCCTAATATCCATTCTTTCTTTTTCCTATCATAAAAAATATTTGCTGAGTTTTAGCTAGGAACACTGTTGTCCAGGTAGAGACTACATTTCTAAGCCTTTTCTGAAGTTATGTGTGAACATGTGACTTCAGTTGGCTAATGGATGTGGTAGAAGTGATACGTATGACTTTAAGGTTGTGCCTTTAAAAGGAATGAATATGCATGTCCTTGACTCTCCCGTTTTTGCTGGCTAGCAAATGATGGAGGAGCTGGAGCAGTCACCTTGGACGACATGTTGAGAATGGTAGAGCTGCCCTACCAGTCCTGGTTTATCAATGTCTGGACTGTTTTATGAAAGAAAAATCCAATCTGAGACTTCATAAATTGCAAAAGCACTGTTATTTTATATAACCTCAAGAAGAAAAACACACATAGCCAATTAAGCTATGACACAATGCTAAGAAGCTATCAATTATGACAAGTCCAATTTCAAAATTGCTCAAAGTGAAAAATTTGTATTTTAAAATCATTGCAATATAATAAATCTGTTTTGTTTAAGCCACAGAACTTTGGTTTTCACCGGGACAGCAGCTACTGCTATATCCTACCTAACACAGAAATTTGCCATCAGAGGTGGGATGCTACTATATCAAAACCAAAAATAAGTGGCTTTGTGACAGGATAAGTAGGAGGCAAAGAAAAATACTGTAAACTGGAAATATGGTGATTCTTGTTATACCATGGTGAAATATTTGGAAAAGCTGTTTGTAATGAAACCTTGGAAGACAAAATGCGTCATGCTAGCTCCAGAAACTTTAGTGAAACTGGTTGGGAAAATTCAGACTGTTGACCGGTCCTAGAAATCTCTTGCTGTGTTGAGATGGATGACTTCAGGTTAATTATAAAAGGTGGCTCATATTCTAAGAGGGAAGCTTTAGCAGGTGAAAATATTATAGCCCCGAGACCTCCACAACCACTACTTCCCAGTAAGACTTCTGGTCCCAATAGTGGAAGCTATCTCAGAAGCAAAAAACCAGATTCAGAGTGTTGTCTTCCCACTCAAACCTATTTTTTCAGATGATCCCAAGGGACCTACAATTAATGAGAGAGAGAAAGAGAGAGAGAGGTGGAATACAAAGACAAGTACAAAGAAGATTAGTTTAAAAAAAACCCAAACCCCACAACTCTATTTCAATGAGCTCTTTGGCTGTAGTTACATATACGTGGAATCAACTGGAACCGAATAGCCAGAGGCCTGTAATTCTTCCATCCCTGAAACAACCCTAATCCCTCAAATATGCCCCAAGCAGGAAGTGCATTACAAAGCTGTATAGCTCCCAAGGAAGGCCTGCTCTTCAACACTCACTCCAGACAAGTGAGAGTAATAGAGAAGGAAGAATTTCTCAGAGGGCAGAAACAGGATCAAATCAAGGAACTTTATTCATTCATGGGAGGGCAACTTTGTTAATTACTATGGACAAGTGACTGCTGTGTTTTTCCATCTTCCCTTTTCCTAATGGGAGTTTTAAATTGCAGTTTGTTGTTTGTAGTCCATCATTGTATATAGGGTGTGTGTGTACATGGAAGGGGCAGAGAGCTCTCCAGAAGACCCTGCGGAGCTGCATCTAGATGATGAAAGTGTTGCTCCTCTCTGGAGAGCCCAGGCTTGAAGCTAGATACAGTAACTAGATGGGATATTGGGTTGATTTCTCTCAGGGATGCAGCAAGTAGGTTTCATGCTAATTGTGGGAAGAAGAGTGTGAATGGATATTTGAGAGGCTGGACGGGGGACTGCAGTGGAGACCGCTGTTGTCTTCCATCATCCATTCTTTCCTTACTTTACTGATAGGATTTCTTTTTGTGGTTAGACCTAAGACAGCCCATGTAACAGCTCCAGTTCCAAGCCTTTTTACAGCTAATTGTGCAATGTGATAAGTTTGAGGCAATGGGATGTGAGCAGATGTGATGTGTGCCTTCTGCCTTATACCTTTATAAGGCATACGCATGAGCTCTGCATGTCATTTTCCTCTTCCTGCTGTCTGGGATGCAGATGTGATGGCAGGAGCTGGACCAGGCACCTTGAACTTGGGCGTGTGCACTGAAGATGGCAGAGTGGCTTTGCCCTCCATGTTCTGGCAACCACTGGACCATTACTTGAGAGAGAAAAAGCTTTTTCTTGTTTAAGCCAATGCGGTTTTAAGTCTCTTTATTAAAGCGGCTTAGATTGCACTCAAAGGAATATAAGCAGGAACCAAAAACATACCCAAACCATGAATTTACAGAAATCTTGAGTTCAGCTTCTAAGTTAGGGATTCAATCCAAATCTTACCTATATCTCAAGGGGTTGATGAAAAGAGAAGAGAAGATCTGGATGTCCTATGGGCCTTCCATTTCCCAGAACAGACCAGAAAACCTAGATGGGAAGCAAAAACCTAATATTGCTTCAGCAGCCGAAAGTTGGCCAGGAGGCAATGTGAACCTCACTCTCTGCCCAAAGATGTGGATGATTTTTATTTGCTAAGTGTCATCAGGCCCCTTTCTGACTCTGTTTCTTATAAACCAATACTTTACTTCTGTCAGGGATTAGAAGAGAGGCCAAAACATTTATTTTTTTCCATAACAGAAAAATTTATCCAATGGCTATTAAACAAAGAGAAATGCCGAAGATACTCATTTCTAAATTTGTCAGTCACTGGATGGACTAAACTGGGAGAGTCCTGTTATGGGTTTTTTGAGAGATATTATACAAAACCATAATGAAGATTTCTTAGGATCCCTGGAGCAGTCTTTCCTCGTCAGTCACCAGGATGTCTGGCCATAGGTAAAGTGGAAAATGCAACTTGCTTTGCTGCTTACAGCCAGGCTCTGTCAGAGCTGTGACAAGGGCAACTGAAGCACTCTGAGCATATGGGCATCAAACAAATGCTGGTCCACTGTTTCCTCATTCCACTCCCAACATGACATTTTACATCCAAATGAGCCTCGACCACTCACCTGGGCTTCGTTTTAAAGTCAAAGAGAGCCAAAGTGATCCGACATCTGGGGTAGCAGTGGGACTGGAGTACCGTCTCCCTATACCCAGCCCGCTTTTCTGCCTCACTGGCTCTTTTGAGAACTTCCACTGGGGACTCTGTCAGGGGAGAGGCACGCAGCATGTTAGACTCCCATTGGGGTTTTCAACAGGTTGCTTAGTGTTCTGCGAGTGGAAGCTTGCTAAAGCCACCCTCCTCTTCAGATGAAGCCTCCCCTCTTGAAGGTAAGGTGCCTGTCCATGCATTGATCAAGTATTTCTAAAGCATCACCTACAAGTCAGGGGCCCTTGTAGGTGCTGAGGATATAGCCACAGGAGACAGACAAAAATATATGTCCTCCTGGATTTACATGACAGCAAACCCAATACATAAATTACACAGAATGTGAGAAATGCAGTAGAAGAAAAGAAAACAGGTAAGGGGAATGGGGAAGGCCAGACTGAACGAGGAGAGGTTGTCATTTTAAATAGGGTGATCTGGGTGGGCTGTCTTGAGAAATTATTATTGCAAAGTCTTGAAGGAAGTAAGATAATAGACCATGAAGGTGTTTCAATGAAGCACCATCCAACAGAGGGAAAAGTCAATTTAAAGGCGTGAGGCAGGAGGGTTCCTGGCTAGTTGGCAGAACTTTATCTTCTTGCACTCTTTGTAAATGTTCACAATTCTCTTAAAGAGCCTTCCTTCCTTTCTACTTTCCTTCTTCCCTCTTCTCCTCTTCCTCCCTCTCTCTCTCTCTTTAATGATCGATAATATCCTAAATAGTATTGCTGTCTCCTTTACTTGGTTCCCTTGCAATTACTACCATATACCAGACAGTGTTCCAAGTGCTTTATGTATTTAGTTCCTTTAAAGCTCATAATGGTCCTAGGATGTAAGTAATATTATTATATTCATTTAACAAATTGGGGCACACAGAGGTTAAATAATTGGCCCTCGGTAACACAGGTAATAAATGTCAGAGACAAGATTCGGATCCACGGATTTTGTTACCTCAGGATTTTGGTAGGAAGACCCACATGTTGAACCATAGTGCTGTAAGAGGCCCCATCAGTCTCCCACTGAGAGGACACAGTGTACACTTGAGTCTTAGGGAGAGTCAAAGCCTTTGCTAGGTCTTCTAAGAATGAAGCCCACATTTGTGAATGATTCTAAGTATGGTCCCCAGGGTAGAAGAGGATCTTCCATAAACAGGAATTGTTGGTGAAGGGAGAAAAAAAAATCCCTCTGTTTTCTTTAGAACAAAACATCCAAGTTACATGGGAAAGCACCACATGATTTTTGTGAATTGGAGTCAGTTTGGCACCAACAGAAATAACCTTAGGAACAGAGTTTGTATACAGCATGTTCTTACGGAAACCGCAGTTAGAATGTAGAGTAAACTGTTAAAGATAGACCCTTCTTTCTGGACGTGCATTAGCTGTTTTTGGGTGGGGATAGCAAATTGTTTCGTTTATAAGCTTTGTACATCAAAAGCTAGATCTGCTTACACTTTAAACCAAAAAGAAGGGAAAGACTTATTTTTAGCTATCTGGAATTCAAACCAAACCCAGCAGTGACATATGGATGTTTCAGGCTGCACCACATCAGAAAATTTCTCAGAGGTGACATTAAACAATAATATATTATTGCAGCTGTAGAAAGTCAGTGAGGTTCTTCCCTTATAACTTGGTTTAATAGCTACTGGGTCACTGGGCTGAAGATATTGGATTTCTCAGAATTAGGGCAGGCCACCCGGGATTGGCCTAGTCATGTGGGAACTGCATTCAGTCTCTTGAGAATGAGAATATCACTCTATCAAGGAGAAATAATTTTTGATGTTTTGGGTGGGTCAATTGGCTGGCTGAAGGGCTACCCACTGCATTCAACTTGTAAGAGCAAGGTTTAATCGTTACATTTCAGGTGTGTGTGTGTGTGTTTGTGTGTGCTGTAGATGACATATTAATCTTTTAGGTAATTTCAAAAATAAATGTTAAGTAAAAAAAAAATCACCAGTAATCCCCAACCTCAAATAAACCCACAACATTTTTGGGTAGCCCTTTCCATCCAGGTAGATGTATACATAGTGAATAGATGTAGAGATAGAGACAGATATTTAGACCTATCAAACTACTATATAGATTATTTTTACTGCATAAAACATGGGATGAAACCACCCATCTTATTGGATAGCCTGTTTTTAAAAATTATACTTCAGTATTTTTGATGTGATACTGCACTTAGCATTTTTCCATGCATTAGTTTTCCATACCATTATTTTTATTTAAATTCCATTGCAGTCCTTGCATGTTTCCCACATTACTCAATTGACACCCCATTGTGGTGGGCCCCAAAGATTAACACGCCCTAATCTCTGAAATCTGTGACTGTGTTAAATTACATGACAAAATGGATTTTACAGATAGAATTAGGTTCACCACCTTTAAGATAGGGAGATCATCTTGGATTATTGGCCGGGCCCAGTGCCATCAATGGGACCTTCATAGTGCCAGAGGGCAGCACAAGTATAGGTCGGAGATATGACATGAGAAGAACTGGCCCCGCTGTTCCTGGTTTTACTGATGGAGGATGGAGACCATGAATAACAAATGCAGGCAGGCTCTAGAATCTGGGAATGGCCCTCAGCTGAAAGCCAGCAAGAAAATATGCTCTCCTACAACCTCTGTAAGGGAATGCAGCCCTGCTGAAACCTTGACTTTAGCTCAGTGAGACCAGAAACAGAAAACCAGCCAAGCCCACCAGGCCCCCCAGACTGTGAGATAATGAATTTATGTTGTCTCAGCCACTGAGTCTGATGTAATGTGTTACAGCAGCAATAGAAAGCTACTGTGCCTCTTGTTCTATTTCCAGGACATTTTCGATTTCTCACTAATAAAATAATGCTGCAGTGAACATCCTTGTAGCTAAACCTGGATGTACCTCTTTATTGTTTCTTTAGGACAGCTTCGTTTAAGGGAACTACTGAGACAGTGGGATATGATATTTTCAGGCTCTTGATGTGCAGTACAATGCCAAATTAAAGAGAATAATTTTCTGACTGGGGGTGGGGCAAAGGGGTAAAGGAAGGGCACCATTCCTTTCTTTCAATTTGGTTCCAGCTGTTGGTTTCCACGATGTATACAGTATAATTCTTTCTTCTTCTTAGCTGGCCACGGCAGTCTTTGTGTTTTCTGTGTAGATTGAAATAATTGCTACATTAATGGAATCATGGCAAACTCAAGAGCTGTTGGGGAAGATCTCTACAGTGAGGCCACTTCCTAAAATTTGGAACATTAGTCAAAGTGCATCAAAGCGAACTTTGGAATCAAAATGTAATTTGCTTTGCTCTTCAAAAACCACTTGTGCTGGCATTAGAGAAGGATAAGGGGCAGGTCAAATACCCATTACTGGGCAAACAATTTGCTGTATGTTTATTTTATGGGGTTCTCTTCATATATATGAGTCAGAATTGGTCAGAGGCTAACTGCCTCTTTTACAAGCCTCAAGGGGATCTGTGCTCAAATACATTCAACAACATCAGAATCAGAATCGTTGGTCGGGAGGCTGCTCATGTAGCTGAAGCATTTAGAGCAAAACATCATCCCAGGTGCCTACCTGTACCTTAGCTATGTTCTCAGCTCTAAGCCAGCACTCATCATATTTAGGATGGCTTGAAGTTTAAAACAACATTAAGTTTCAGATAACATACTTAACATTTTGGCCATTTATTCTTTTCTGGAGCCACATACTGATCGCACATTTTTTTATTCAAAATGCTCAGGGATAAAGCTTTAGGACTCACCAGTTACATTCAGTCTGAAGCAATGAACAATAAGTAATAAAGTAGCCGTATTAAGAAATTTCACTTTACAAAAGGGCCCATTCGAGTATTCTTTTAAATGCTGAAAGTCTCTAAGAAATTGAACATCACAGTCAATTTTTAAAAAATTGGAGTTACAGAAATAGTGTACAGTGGGGATATTTCTCCCTTTTCCTGTCTTTTTTTCTGTCTCTGTCTCTGTCTGTCTCGTTCTGTCTGTCTGTATGTGAGATTTTAAGTTCCCACAATTTAGAGCACCTATTGCATTTGGCAAATCAGAAACTCATTCCTGAGAAGTAAATTCATCAACAGTGAACCATTTTTTTCTAACTTGGGACTGTAGTCATGACCTTGAAAATGATACTAATAGCAAGTTCAGTTGTGGAAAGACAGCCCAGGAGAGTGGAAAGAACACAGACTTGGATGAGGACAGACTGGCTTTGAATCCTACTTCTCTCACACTTACTAGTTGTGCTTCTTGGGAGCATTTCCTTTAAACTCTTTGAACCTCAGTGTGTAAAAATGAGAACAAGAATAGCCTGCCTGCAGAGTATGGACACTGCCTCTCTCACTGCTTGGCACAGATTTGGGGTTCACTGAAGAAGGTACACATTAATTGGCTATTACTCCATAGTAATATTATTCAGATGCAGAAAGGCAAATCCATATTTTCCTTTGGATGCAGGGGCTTGAATGAATTGCACATAGAAGGAGGAACACAACAAATGAACAGATGAATTAATAAAGGAAATGTGAGGCTTTTCTTAACCTCATCTTACATTCATGTGAGCTAAAGTGTGAAGTTATCTAGTGGAGTTAATTTATCAGACAGATCAAGCCTTTTCACTTCTGTAAAACTTCATAGATATCTAGAAAAGTGTACTTGTTCATATATGCTCTCAATTAAACATGATTTTTCTATAAATATATAGCCTTATTAATTTAATATACCTTTTTCTCCATGAAAGAACATTTTTAGTTGAATATTTGAAATTAGAGTGTCATTTGAACCCAAACAGCATTGCCTGTTCAAAAATATTCAGTGATTTCCCACATTTTTGAGCAAAAATCCGTATCACTAAAATTATTGATCATACCTCAGTACTTCCTCCTACCATATTTTCATGAATCCAATAAACTATGTTTTTGTTATTGTTGAACTCATATTGGTCTATATAACATGCAGGTGAATTAATACTATAGTGAGCATCTCTTGTTTTGTCTTTTCAGTAATATCCAACACAGCCAGTTATGTTTGGCTCCATTCCCTGGATCCATGGTAAACATGTAATGCAGGCTTGACTTATCAGTGCATTTTATCCTCCTGACCATGGGAATTGGTTCAGGGATGGGTAAGAAACTCAAGGTGGTCCAATCAGGCAGTCCTGAGATGGATCAACTGGAAAGAAGTGATATTTTCTTTCTTAAAAAAAAAAAAAATCAAAGCATCACTGATATGCAATCTTATGATGGTTTCAAATACACAACACAGTTGTTTAACATTCACCCATATTACTGAGTCCTCACCCCCTCCACTGAGGTCACTGTCTATCAACATAGCAAGATGTTACAGAGTCATTAATTGTACTCTCCATGCTGTACTACCATCCCTGTGACCTAACTATATTGTGATTGTGAATTACTGTGTCCCTTAATCCCCTCTCCCTCCCCATCCCTCTCTGCATCGCCTTCCATTTGGTAACCACTAGTCCTTTCTCTGTGTCTATGAGTCTACTACTATTTTGTTACTTCTGTTTTACTTTGTTTTTATACTCCACAAATGAGTGAAATGATTTGGTATTTATTTTTCTCTGCCTGGCTTATTTCACTGAGCATAATACCCTCTAGATCTATCCATGTTGTTGTAAATGGCAAGATTTCTTTTTATGGCTGAATAATATTCCACTGTGTATATGTACCACATCTTCTTTACCCATTCATCTATTGATGGACATGTAAGTTGCTTCCATATCTTGGCTATTATAAATAGTGTTGCGATAAACAAAGGGGTGCATATGTCTTTTTAAGTGAGGGATCTGATTTAGGTAAATTCCTAGGAATGGAATTATTGGGTTAAATGGTATTTCTATTTTTAGTTTTTTGAGGAACCTCCCTACTGCTTTCCACGTTAGTTGCACCAGTTTACAACAGTGTAGGAGGGTTCCCCTAGGAAGTGATATTTTCTGCTGCTCTGTTGGGACAGTTGAAAAGAGAGGATGTGAGCTTATAGCCAATGTCAGTCAGTTTTTGCGACATGTTGAGGTCTTCTTGAATGTAAACTCAGTACAGAGAAAGGTAGAAGTGGGAGGTGAAGAGAGGCAGAGTTCTGGTGGTGGCATTTAAATCCCTGTAGATGGACTCCTGTTTGTTTCAATGAGAGGAGCCAATAAACTCCCTTTCTTGACCCAGTGTGAATTAGACATTCTGCCTGCCTAACACAAATTCTTTCTTACTTGAGATCATGCTTCTCACTTTCCAAATACTCTCTCTTCTTCTTTGCTTACTAAAAATCTACATTTCCGTGAAGACCTTTTTCAAGTTCCAGCTCCTTGATGATGTCTTATTCAACCACCCAGGCCATGGGACACCCTTTTCCTGTAACTCACTGACAATTAGCACATGTTTTCTTAGATAGTTATTTAGCTCTTTGAGTATATGTTCTGATTTCTGATCCCTCCAATATCTTGCACATTCTTCAGAGGATGTTTTACTGGGAGACTGTGGAATGGAATTGTCAATTTTGTCTCTTTTTAAGCTTAGTTTGAATAATCATGCTGGAGATAGGGATAGGTCCCTTTTCTCCTTTTCTTTCTTTCTTTTTTTCTCAGCAAAATGCCTGAGAAAGAATACTCAGAATTCAGTTACCAAGTCTTCCTATACATTCATAAGAACCATTATTATGTCTCTGACCTTAGTCTGCTGAGGTAAGATGACTCATCTTTTTGGGTATATAGGTCACCTGAGCAATAGCCCATAAAGATTGCTCAGACACTGTGTGTAATGGAGGGTAAACTATTAAGTTCTTATTATTTGTGAATGTCATGCCAAGCCTACCTAGTAATATATGGATTCAAATAGTGATCAATAATATATCCAAGTTTATCTATAAAGCTCAGCACTCTAAATTGCTCTGTTGTAACCCTACCTCTGCCCTGAGAAGTGTCCTTCTGTGCTCCTGAGGCACCCAGGTCTTAGGTTGTCAGTTAGCTCTTTGGCCACCAGCGTAGCAGTGCTCAGAGGTGGTGTCTTCAGTAACCCTGTGCTCTTTGTATATTGGTGTCCTGCCCTTGTTCAGTCTTGAGGCTATTGAGATAAGGGAGGAACTAGGTTTTAAAAATCTCCTCTTGCTTTGCTTTTCCTTCAGCAGCAGCTGATCAGAAATATGGACACTAAGGCTAAGGTTATTGGCTTTAGATATTTTAATAGATGATGAAGACAGAGGGTGTCAATGATCCAGTAAATGCAGACTAGATGTGCCATCAAAAAGAAGTATGGAAGACAGAGGTCATCTAGAAATATTGGTTTTGCCTTTCGCCTTCAGTATAACACACCTTCATGAATTAATCGTTTGTGTCTGTCATTTTCACGTTTCAGTCCCTTTTGCCTCCATCTCACTGGTTACTGAAGTCTGATCACCTTGCCTTTGAAATATCTCTCAGTCTGTCCCTTTCTTTTCATTCTCACTGTCAGTAGACTAGTTTGGGTTTCATTTAAAATGCTGCCTCCTTTACTGGTTATTTTTTCAATCTAGTCTTCATGCTGGGAAGTTTATTTTGTTAAAATATAGATGAGAAAATATACTATCTCTGCTTCAAAGTACTAAAGGATCTCCATCATACTTAATACATTCCAAGCTCCTCACCGCAGACCTCAGTATTTTCCGTGGTGTGCTTCCAAACTACCTTTCACATATTAATTTGGTGAATTGTGTTACATAAGGACACAGTGTAGATTGAGCATTGTGTTCTTTACTCAGTAGATACATCCTTTAACTAAACCCTATAAATCAATTAAGTGCTGTTAGGTCAGTGCTATCCTGGATATTTTGAGAACTCTTATCTGATGAGAAGTTAGAGTAAAAGGAATGTCAGGCTTAAGCTAACAAAGAGAGGTAATTAAAAAAAATTGAGTGTTTAAATCTGCATTACTGGGATACAGAAAACAATAATAATTTAATCAATATCCTTTGAAATAAAACATTACCAAGCACATTGGAAAACACTGCAAAAACATCTCTTGGTTTTGATTTTAATAATCAATTTTAATGGAAAAGCCTTTCACACTGATGTCTGTTAGTATTTCCAGGAAGCAGGTCCTCAAACTCTTCTTTCCAGGAAAGTATTGCTCAACCATGTATTTCTAATGTAAGGAGCCCAGAGATTACAAGTAAAGACCAGAGGAGATAAGGAAAGTCACAGTTTGAGGAATCCTAACGTAAATAAATAAAATTAAATCAGCTGCTAAAATGAAATAAGCATGTTTTCCAGCTTGGTTGGCAAACACGAAGACAGAGGGTTTAAGCTCACTTGTACAAACCCATTATTTTTTAATAAATGAGCAGAGACTAAGAAGTTAAGTAGGGAACTCTGGGGCTTGGGGGTGATAGAAGTTATGGTAGAAGACCATTCTTGATTCATGTATTTTAGCGGAATAGTCAGAGCAAAATCTGCCAACCCCATTTTTTTAAATCCTCAGGATGGAGTTAACATGCCCATAAATGTTGCATATTATATAAGTGCATAACCAAGAATTCACACCTTGCTCTTAAATTCAAGGAACACCCTCCCTTTTCTTCAAAGAACATGTATTTTACACATGTCATCTCTGTTCCTATCTGTGGAAATCCAGTAGAAAAACGTTGAGTGACTCTGTCAAGGTCACACAGTGATAGAAGTGCTTGTGAGTTGGAAGGGAACACCAGACACCCCTTCCGGTACCATACGCCTAAGCTCACACTGCTGGGTAAAGTGCATTGCAACTGCATGCGTATTTAAGTGACATATCAGTGCTAAATGGTAACACATGTAACGCTTCCCACTTAGATGTGTTCTTGGCTAACTCTGTTGGAAAATATTATATGGAGATTTCTCCATGGTAGAGAAAAAATTTTTGAGCAAAGTTTAAGTAAAAAAGAACACATTCTGAAGCCCAGAAATTCCTACCCCATTTTTCCAGGAATGGCAGTGTCCCTAGCAACCTCCCTTTACTGAGGCTGTAAGCATGAAGGCAGAATCACACAGTTCAGGTGTTCTTTCTAGAGAGAATCATCAAATTCATGTAAGCAAAACCATGTCCTGAAGTGGAAAGTGATGTTACAAAGCCAACTTCATGGAAAAGATTGCCCTTTTTACAATGTGGTGCACTCAAGTCTCCTAACTGCCTAACCAGAGTTTCCCGAGGACTTGGAAATGTGGATGTACTGCTGGAGTTGAGAGCCAGCTGGTACACTAGGAGTCCAATCCATTTGCAGCCTGAGAAACACTGATGTCTTCTGAGAAGGCTCTCAAGAGTTACATGAAGGTAAAGAGACTCCTGAGTCATCAGTTATGGGTTTGAACTAATCAGTTCCTAGCATCCAGGTAGGCATTTGTCAGAGTTTAACAAATTAAAAAGGGGCTGGAGAAAACCTCCTGAGGAGAATGATTGGGATTAACCTCCAACTTCTCCTAGCAGACTAGGGTCACACAATGCAACAGATATTTACTTCCCACTAAATACCCACGTGCTTCCCCCATCTCTCAGCCCCCTTGCACGTAGGTAACCAATGGGCTAAAGCATTTAAAAGCTGATGTGTTACCTTGAGCTTTCTCTTCTGCTGCTACACTGACCTTGAAGCTGTGTATTCCAGATTTCATAGCTGCACAGGCAGAGGTGCTGCGGGATTGAGAAATTAGTGAATATTAAGCCACATGGATTTAGGGAATTGTTTGTTACCATAGCACAACCTAGCTTATACATACACAACCTTTGTGTATCAGATGAATACACACAGGATTGGAATAATTTTCTTGTGCTAAGGGAATTGAATAATTATGACTAAGATCTGACTTTAAAAAAGTCAACTTGTTTCTGACTTTCTTATTCTTAGGGTTATGATGATAAAATCTCAGCCAATCCTTTCACATGGACAAGAAGACCATATACTTAGTATTAAATTTACATATAAACAAACATGCACCTTGGCAATATTGGCCCTAAAATATTGGTGTGTCTCTATTGGCCATGTGCTATGCTCTTTGCTTAAAAATTATTCCTTAGCTGTTTCTCTATCTTAACATTTTTTAAAAAAATGCACTTCCATTCACTTGACACCCAGTGGACTTCATTCATTAACTTTTTGATAAACTATTCATCCACAGTATCTTGGATAACCTCTTTTCTCACCAAGGCAGCATTAAAGAATTTTTCACTAGGCTGTTAATATGACATTTCTGATGTTAGATGTATTCTATCATAATAGCTATTTATAAAAATCAGGCTTTACAAGCATGAGTATTATACCGTAGGTGATTGTCAAACACTGATTGTGGTTACATGGCTTTTCCCTTCAGAACAAACCCTCAAAACACGGAGGCTATAACGATACACTACTCAAGGGCCCAAGACAATGCAGCCACTGCCTGAAGTCTGACATAATTATAGTCCGAACACTAATTTGTATGTCTTTTTGGTTTATTTCAACATGAATCATTTAGCTTTTTAAATAGCCAGCTCTGGTTTCTAGGAAATACACAATAGAGTCAGTTATTCCTAAAGTCACCAACTGCATAATAAGAGTGAGTAGAATATTTCAGCATTTCACTTTTATTTTGTTAGTTAAAATTATCACATTTTTGTTAGTTAAAACTATCACATTGTTCTGTGAAAGCTCTGTACCTTCTCTGGGTGTAGGGTCTTCCATTTAAATTTGCATAAACTCTTAAAATGATGTGGTTCGAAGCATCCTTTTGCTGGTAGCCATTTCTGAGAATGCCTTCTGGTTTCTAATTATCTAAATTACAGTTTCATCATCCCAAAAATCTTCTTAGAGCTTATCAGTTCTAAGATACTAAGCTCTCATGGTTTAATGTATGTTTGAAGGACACAAAGAGAACCATCTGTAGGAATCTACATATCTAGCTAGATAAATGTGTGGGTGTGTATAGATAGATAAAGCACACACATTTTCTTACTATTTCAGGTATGACTATGAAAGCTTTTAAGGGTGGCTAACTAACATTTGAGTACCATTTTCCTAGGTTATTCATTTTATAATAATTTTTGTTTTTCCTTGTGATTTGGAAGTGTCAGTAACATCCTTTCCCTCTATTTTAGATTGAGCAACAAAGCAGAGAAACAATTTGGAGCTCTACAAAAATGTAGAAATAATTTTTTATATAGAAGATTTGGGATGAGATATGACCTGAAACTATGAGAATTGCTCTTCCAAGTCAATAAAAAACACTCAAGAGGAAGGAGAAAAGAAAGACAGCAGGAAGGTAGTAGAACATTTCCATCAGGCTGGCTGGGAAGTTTCAGGATGCTAGGACCGATTGTTGGTGTTCCTCCCTGCACGGTCACCGAGTTACACGGAGCCTGGTGCACAGTTAGGCAGTCCGTAATCTTTGTTCACTGAAGGACAGTTTCAGAGTGACCGGCTGGAACCAAAGCCTTGACATTTAAATAATAAATGACTGAATAAATTACTCATCTTTGACTGGACAAAGTAGCAAAGCACTGGAGATAGAGTTCAGGACACCTGTGGTGTTCCTAGGGCAGAAGAAATTTTTCTGTCTGTTCTTTGCACCTCTCAGGTGTCCTAGTCAAAAGTGTTAGGCATGTTTAAAATTCTGACCAACTGCCCTTTCAACACCACCACTCCCCCACTTCAAAATATCATGACCACACCTGTGTCTGTCTCCTTCTGTGAGCCAGGATGACTAAACGATAGCAGGAAGAATGATTGTAAATGAGGGCCTCTGCCCTGGGATCAGCCCTAATTTGGGGGTTCCTGCTCTTGGTACTCTTTCTTCAACTTCTCTGGCCTGCTGAGCTCTGGATCTCTCCTGTCTTCATCTTAGGTACCTGCCTAACTCCTGAAGATATTTCTGTCTCCCTAGACTTTCAACTGGTCATCTGCTCTGGCACCCTGAACATCCTGACTGAACGGCCTCGTTCTTTCTCTTCCTCAGACCTGGACTTCCCGTTCACCATCTGTTCTCCTCTTGGTGACCTGAGACCTTGGCCCACATCTGAATCCTTGCTGTGCTCTTCTGCAGTCTACACCCTGGCTTGCCCACGGAGACAAGACAAACGTAGGCAAAACAATCAGAGTCCATGGCACAGAAAGGGAGGTCTGTGTGGATTACAGAGATTAGGAAAGATTTTTCAGGGAAGGTGGGATTTAAAGGGCAGATTAACTCTGTGTTCCCTCTTCCTGTTGGTAGAAATGTTGCATGTGCCCACATGTAATAAAATGGGATGTCTTTAGTATACTATAATGTTGTGGCTCTTCATCAATTCATACCAACCTTTCTAGTTTCCATATATTATAGTATTTTTATTTCCCTGTATGCTATAAACTTTGTGATTTGAGTTGGCTGGCTCACCCTTTTCCTTCCTTGCTCATGTACATCTATGCTTGCTCATTTTCCATCTTCTCGGGTTGTAGTTCAGGATCTGGAAAGCTCATCTCGGAGCTGGGTTCCCTCTTGGGGAGCAATGGATTCATCCGTGTCTGCCATATTGTGTGCAGCCACCTGCCATACATACTGAACAGGCCCTCTTAGCAGTGAGGTCCAAGGTGGGTCTGGGCCAGGGCACAGGAAAGCTCCAGGGCTGAGAGGCAGGCCTACCCTGGCTCTGCCTGACCTGATTCAGGGCTTGGAAGGGGACGCAAAGAACCATGCCAGGAACTCTCTCTTAAGTCTCCTGTCCTTAGACCTGGCAGGCCTGGCTCAGTGACAGTGACTTATTTGAGGGTGGGACATGTGCTCCTTTGCCAGGAACTTAGGCAGCCCCTGCAACTGTGGGGGTGGCTCCTAGTCTTCTGCCCACACCAACCTTCACAGGGGGCTCATCTCTTATCCCCCATCGACTCAGCAGCATCCTTCCTCCAGTGAGCATTATATATGTGTTTACCTGTTGTGGCAAGTTGGAGAGTTTTGGAGGAATTAAGAAACTACAGCCTGTGCTCTGCAGTCTTATTCCCAGGGAGTTCAACAGGGCGAAAAGAACTTTGCTCTGAAAAAAAGCATGCCAGATGTTTTGATATTTTTCCTCATTTAAGAAAACCAGATGCAGAGATTGGAGGGCAAAGAGGTAAATCAGCTGGGCCGTGCTCCTGGGCTGAAGCATGCCATGGTAACTCCATGTCAGGAGAGACTCGTTTTTGACGGCTTCTGTCTGTCGTCAGGTGGCTCCATCGAAGCTACTCTCAATCTGTAAAATTAGAAGCAATGGAGTTATATGTAGGGTCAAGTCTGAGATCAGGAAAGAGGAACCCTGCTGGAGCTGTGAGCCTTTGGGCCATGCACACTCTCTGTCAGGTCCACGTTCCTTACTTGTGGGTAAAGTGAGAGGCGTAGACGATGCTCCCGAAAGTCCCCTCCAGGGGACCAGTCTGGGATTTATGATCTTGACTTCAGTGTACCTCTGAGCTCACACTGCCTTTGATTTGTATGTCCTGTTGGCAGTTCCACTGTGGCACTTCAGCCCGGGCTGGCTAATGTATCTCCTTGCCTACCTTTGCCTCTGGCCCATGATGATGCAGAGTGTTTGTTAAACCAGAGCACAGATACCAGTGGGGCGTGCAGAACTAGCAAGCAGATAGGGAACTTTTTAACAAAAGAGCCAGATTCCCTTCCCA